>NC_056523.1:177066285-177226315 GCF_019175285.1 Sceloporus undulatus | reverse complement strand
GTCTGGAACAAGTATTCCCTAACTGGCACCTGCAGATGTGTTTGACTTCAATCCCCATCATCCTTGGCCATCATTGCATGATGGGTATAGTAGTCTAATGCATCTGCAGGGGACAGGATTGCGGAAAGCTGCTCTAAGGCATGGGTTTTGAGAGGAGGTTACCTCTTCAAGGTATGGTTATAGATTTGGGGAAGTGCAATCTGTAATACCGAACAAGAAGGCTTCTGTTGCTTGTGAGTGTGTGTATGTTGTGGCCTCAGTTTAAGAATACCTACATTTGTTTCCCTAACAGTGCAATGATCCCATTGTTGATCTCCTGGGGACATCAACAGAAGAGGGGAAGAAGGTTCAGAGAAATGGAGGGAAGACCTTCCCAGCTGTCTTCCGGCGGATCAGCGACACAACACAGGAAGTGGCAGGAACATGACTGGGGAAATTCCAGATCTCTCTCCAGTGTTACATTATCAATGGATGTCTGCATTAAGAAGGACCTTCAGAGCTTGTGTTGCATAAAGAATGAGGTAGACCGAAATGTCTGGTCACACTGGGGTTATGCTTCTATGAATGCAACTGAGGGAATCCCCAAAGACTTGCATAAGGCTCGCTTGTGTTATTCTACTTTGCCCATAAAAGGTGCCAGAATGGCTGTGGTGGCCTTAATGAATAGAAATTGGAGTTCCAGACATGAATGCAAGGACCATGATTATGAGACAGAAAGGTGGTGTATCTCTCAATCCATGGTATATTTGTAGATTTATTTCTAAATGGATAATAAATCAGAAGATACATCTAGTAGCTCTGTACTGCTGAATCCCACCTACAGTCAATTTCAGAGGGCCAGCAAGATAGTACATTTGTGGCTACGCAGGTCATGAGCCAATGTGGTGTAGTGCTTTGAACATTAAGGCTCCAGCTCCAGAGATAAGGGTTCAGTTCCTAGCTTTGCCATGGAAACCTACTGAGAAACCTTCAGCAAATCACACATGTTCAGCCTCAGACAACCCCATAATAAGTTTGCCATGAAGTTGCCATAAGTCAAAAGTGACTGGAATGTACACAACAACAGCAGCAACAGGGAGGGCATGACTGTGGCTGTATTTGTTTTCAATTGGAATGGTGACTACTGTGCTTTTTCCTCTGTTGACTAGCACATGCTAGAGAGATGGTAATGCACACCTCTTTCGCTCTCATCCCCAAATCAATGGCACTGCTAAACCCCTGGATGCTTGGCAAAGGAAAGGTGGGAGTCCTGTCATGGGGATGATCAGTGGTGCACTATTGTCTTCTCTGGTATCACTGCTAAAGGTAGTCATTTAGCTATTGCAATATGTGCATACTCTGAAGTATGTGTGTTGTGTACCTTCAAGTTGCTTCTGACTTAGGTAACCTTAAGGCCAGGAACCTATCAAGATTTGTTCAGATGAGATTTGCCATTGCCTTTCCCTGAGACTGACATGCAACTAGACTAAGGTCACCCAGTGGCTTTCATAGCAAATCTGGGAATCAAATCCTCGTCCATTATGCCATGCTTGCTCTCGTTCTGAGATGCAGGTGATTGAAATAAGAAAATACTCCAGGGATGAGATTTCTGAAGTGACCACTGGTTTTATCCTTTATCACCCAGATTACAGGAAAATTCCCTCCTTGGCCAGATATATGATTCTGCACTGTCAGCTGAAGTCTTTTGCTATAACTACTTCTCTATATAAAGCTGAAACTTTATACAGTTGGCCTGTCCTATCTATGGATTCAATCACACATCTCCCTCCCCCCAAAATTAAAAAAAAAACCCCAAACCTTTATTTTGCCATTTTATAAAAAAAGAACACAATTTAATTATGCCATTGTACATAATGGGATTTGAGCATCCATGGATTTTGATATCCAAACCCCAACCTAAGTGCTCACTGTAAATACCAGCAACTCCTGTCTCTAGGGAGCTAGTTACAAAATAAACTGGAGTTACATCGTGAACAATGATGATGGTGGCAATAATGGTAATTTTGTGGCTAAAGAAAGTGAATTCTGTGAGCTATTCATTAAATAACCTTAATAAGCCTTAATAAATTTTGCAAAATAATTAGCCGGGGGAGGACACTTGACTCCCAACCCATCCACTGACCAAAACTAGAAATCCTTAGCATTCCCCTTGAATTTTGGAGATATTTTCTACACATTTCAAGGCTATTTTTGCATCCAATGAAACCCTTTAAAACCATTGTTAAAAAGCAGGTATTGAGGCTGCTGAATTTTGCCACCAGTATGTGAGTTCTGGATTTGGGTGAAATCAGAAGAGAGACGTTAGGTGAACTGTGAGTGGTATTCTCCATTCTCAAGATACTCTTCTCAGATAAAGGCATCTTTTTCATTCAGGGGTATGAATCATTGCCAAAAAGGGATACAGCAAAGCGATAGGCTGTATGCATACACACCTTTGTGCTCCTGAGGCTGAGCTGTTGAATGAGCTAAACCTGAGTCATCCTTTGACTTGAGTTCTTAGCTCCTACGCTGAGCCAGAATAGCTCATGACATATGCCTAACAGGTGGTTTGCTTCCATTCTGGTTGCAGTGCGGTGAGACTGGGGTGCAGATTCTTTCTTGGTTGAGTATCAAGAACTTGACGTGGTGAGTTGGGTAATTCCTAGGTTGTGAGGAGGGAAGGAGGAAGACAGGGTTGATAAGCTCAGGATGATGGACATTTGGCTTGGGATGTGGACAGCCTTCCACTACAGTGGAGACGTGAAAAGTATACAGATGTCTCAGGCTGATTAATACAGGAACCAAGATGTTGTCTAACTTGACTTTTTAAATGATCTCAGCCCCTAATAGCTATAACTAGGCAAACTGCATTTGGGGCTTTTTGCTGCTGATACATATGTTGTCCTGCAGTACTCCTTTTTGTTTTGGAGAAAATGATATAAGCAGTGCCTCCCTGGGTCAGCCATGTAAAGATGTAAAGAAGAGACCAGGTCTCAGGGTGTTGAAAAAGATGCTTTTATGCTTACAAACAGCCCCATGTATTTTGGCCTAGACAGCTATTCAGTTGCCAGGCAAAAGCTTTGGAGGCACACTTTTTGGAATCCTTGTAGGCAGGTTAAAAGTTCCCTGAAGAAGACCACTAAATATTTCTAGACCAAAAACATGTTAGGCTATTTATAAGAATAAAAAGAATAGGAACAAAATCTTGAGATTCTCTGGCCTTTTTAAACAGGCTGGATGCACAAATTGAGTTCAAAGTACAAACATTGCTTGTGCACAGTTAACTTGGCAGCGGAGAGAGGAGAAGACCAGGTGGAATCTTGCCCTTGCAGGTCAGCTCAGGCAAAAGCAAACTCCTCTCCTAGATTGTGTGTTCTCAATAACTTTTACCATCTTGACCATACTCTGTTTCTTGGCCACATGTGTCCTGATTTTCATCTGTGAAATGTTGGAGTATACAATACAAAGACTGAATCTTAATCTTCTGAAAAGGTGCCCCAGGAGTTCAGGACAAATAACTGTGTGCATTTGTTCATAGTTATTATTTATATGGTACCTTTTGACTAGCATTCACCAAAAAGGCTAACAGGATATTTAAAAGAACTGGAGTACACTCATTGCAGTGACGCTTACTCATAAGTAAGTGTTCAGTGACGCTTACTCATAAATAAGTGTACAAATAAGTTGCAGATTAAAAAGTATTGTAACGTTAAGCAGGAGAAACATTAAATTGCAACATTAAATGTCTTGGCCAGCCCAAGACATTTTAATGCCTGAGACGAAGCAGCAAATGGCATCCTCCACAAGTCAAGTTGCATGATATTTAAGGCCAGCTTAGTTATTTTGGCATCTCCAGTCAAAAACCCTGTAAGCATCTCTTTCCATCCCTTGCGTTAAAAACAAAACTACTACAGTTTTCAGTCTGCTTCTCTTTCATGCAGATGGTATCTCAGGTGGGTGCCTGATCTCCCTAATGGCAGCCTCAAACAGCAGTCACATTAAGGCTGGCATCCTGGTAGCAAAATACACATTCGTAAGTTTCCATTAAGCATGCATATGTCCTTTTCTGGGCACTATAGGGGTTGGGCCATGGAGGATCTACACAAATTCAAACTAGACAATGAGAAAATAAAAATAGTAAAAGAGTTCCTATACCTTGTATCAAACATTAATCAGAATGGGGACTGCTGTCAAGAAATCAGAAGACTAGGAATGGGGAGGGCAGCAATGGAAGAACTAGAAAAGATCCTAAAGTGTAAAGATATACAACTGAGCATCAAAGTTAGAATCATACAAGCCATTGTATTCTCCATTAGCAGTTGTGAGTGCTAGACAGTGAGAAAAGCAGGTAAGAGGAAAATAAATTCTTTTGAACTGCAGTGCTGGAGAAGAATGCTAAGGATACCACGAACAGCTCAAAAAGACAAACGGGTCCTAGATCAGATCACACCTGAAATCTCCCTGGAAGCCAAAGTGATAAAGTTGAGGTTGTACTTCAGCCTCATCATGAAGAGGCATGACTCACTGGAAAAGACAATAATGCTAGGAACAGTGAAGGGATGTAGAAAGAAAGGAAAATCACATGCTTGATGTATGGACTCTATTAAGGAGTCACACATATCAGTTTGCAGGACCTAAGCAAAGCAGTGGAGGGCATGGAGTCTTAGAGATGTCTCATCCACAGGGTCGCCATGAATTGGGATCAACTCAAAGGGGGTATTCCCTTACTCTTTCTGCAGTGTCCAAAGGCCCCCCGCAGACATTTAACAGCAGCTCATCATACATACATATGCAAGTATTCCAAAATCCAAAAAACTCTGAAATCCAAAACACTACTGATGCCAACCATTTCGGATAAGAAAGACTCAGCTTATACCACTGTTGTAGGGAGGGATCAGGGATGATGTTACAATATAAAATCAATAAAATTTTAATTAAAAAAAATAACGTTTCATGGTCATTCCAATACCCAGCACATTTAATTTGAAGCATCTCTGGTGGCAGCTTATGGGAAAGAGAGAACAAACCCTCTCTGCCGGAAACCTTTTTAAGACTTTTACTGCCAGTCTGGCCACACAATATGTAGTGTGACCTGATTATGAAGGAGCTTCCTGCATTCCTTGCCCTTTAAAGCTTAAGGCCAACACTTTCAAATATTGTGGGAAGAAGCCAGTGAAAATTGGTGTGCCTGGTATGCAATTTCCAGGCTGAGGGAAATGAGTAGGACCATTTGTGATCCTGGGGAATTGCAGGAAAAATACAGAATGTAGCAATGCATCCAAAATACCAGCTTCCTGAGCATGTTTTATTGAAAACACAATCCCTGGAGCGGCAAAGATAAGCCACTGGCAAACACGAAGGCTGTGAAATGCAAAGGGGTGACAAGTCGCATTTCCTCAGTGTGTTCACATGGGTATTTATTTTCTTGTTTACAAGTGTTGTATCATGCCTTATCACTGATCCCTCACCACAGCTAAACAATGAATTGCATCCAATTAACCTCTCCTGCCTATGGAGCGGCATTCTCAGTTGCCAGTGAAATGGAAGGGGGGCAAGTGGCAAAAGGAATCCCTTCCACTCCCCATAGCTTTTCTGAATACATTCATGATCCTGTTCCAGCCATTAGAGGGGACTCTCCCCTAAAACAGAATCAGAGTGAGTTATTCCCACTTAAATATAGGCCATTAGCATCAATGTGTATGTGTATAAGCATGTATGTATGCACAGACCACTCAGTAGAAAAGTTCAGCAGCACCGATTAAAAAATAATCTAATGTGATGTGCAGATTTTATTCTAGAGTTGCTCACTTCCCTACACAGGGACAATGGATACAAAAAATTATATGTGTATTTTGTTTAACTTTTAGACCCTACAGCAAAAGCATACTGGTGATTGTAAAGCTAAATGAAAATTGTATTTTTCTTTTAAATTACCAGTTACATGTCAAATCTAGTGCACACCATTTTGTTGTGCCGGTTGTGTCGTCTAAGATCAAAGAGAAGGAATTTTCTGAATGTGACGTACTTGCTTTTTCTGGGGTATTAAGTCATTGGTAGGTAGACCATTTCAGCAGGTCAAGGGGACAGTTTTCTCCACACAGGGCCATCTGGAAGCTACACATAGACTTAATACAATGAAATAATTGTATTGTATTGTTTCATTAAAAAACAACCCAGCAACAATAGGAGAAAGTAGGTGGCATTCATTATAATAGTTGTGGGTGTCTTACCAGTTGTGGGTGTCTGACAAGTGCATCTACACTGTAGAAATAATGCAGCTTGACACCACTTTAACTGCCATGGCTTCAATCTTACAGAATCCTGGGATTTGTAGTTTTAAGAGGCAACAGCACTCTTGGGCAGAGAAGGCTAAAGATCTTGTAAAACTACAAATCCCAGGATTCCATAGAATGGAGTTGCAACACTTAAAAGTGATGTTAATTCTACAGCTTAGATGCAGCTCTTGAGTTATGCATCTGTAACTGATTTGTATTCATGGTCCCTTTGTATTAATGGTTATACACTACTTTACTGAGTAGCAAACACTGCGAGTAAGGGAGGTTTGTTCTCTGCTGATCAAGGCTCAGCAGACTGACATTTCCACCCTCCTCCTGCCAATGATGTTCAATGCAAGGAGTAATTGCTACAGATATTCTGCTTCTGATTGTAACAATGGAGATCAAGGAGGGTGGTGGTGGAAATGCCAATATACTGCACCCCTGAACAACAGAACTGGCCTCCATTGCCCACAGTGGCTGGTTCCTGGTAAATCAAGACTGGGGGTTGTGGGTGGATTAGGGCCAGGAGATGCTGCTTAATTAAATATATTTAACAAAGCATCTGTTCTAGGATCTCCACCACAATTTGTGACAGTGTGTTCTGGCTGAATACATAACATTAAGGTATGATTTTTAATATGGCTGGAATTCCACTTGAGGTTTTGGAAAAAGGGTATTTTTTTGAGTGCTCAACAGTGTGAGGATGAGAAAGGGGGAATACTACAGTTGGGGTGAGATAGTGGCTTCCATGTTAGGAGTGCAGTGACTGTGCTCTGGTCTTTATTCCAGACTATAAAGGAGGCATCTTAATGAATTTGAAAATAGGGTTTAGATCACACCACTGACATGAATGCCTCTAGGTGCCCTGGTGCAAGCTATATGAAAGGTGAATTACCACCCCTGGAGGTTTGTTTCCTAGAAGAGTAGGAGTAGATAGGAGAATGCTGCAAAAATTGTCCTCGGAGTGCCCCAGGCCCACACACTGACCACCTTTGTATTGTGTGAGCATATTCAGTGGGGAATATCTCTCCCTATAGAACACATCATGATCATGTTTACTATATGAGATAACTTGTAAACATAAACATAGATGCTTGTATTAGAATTAAATGTGTAGTTTTGTGATTTCCCAGCTAGTTTCAGTTTTTAAAAAATTTCAAACAGATTAAATTCTATTTTACACTTAGAGGTCCTGAGTCTCAGGGTGCATCTACACTGTAGACACAATGCAGTTTGACACCACATCAATTGCCATTGCTCCAGTCTACAGAATCCTGGGATTTGTAGTTTTGTTAGGCACCAGTACTCTTTGGCAAATTCTAAACACCTTGTAAAGATACAAATGCCAGGATTCCACAGGATGGAGTTACAGCACTTAAAAGTGGTGTCAGACTACATTATTTCTACATTGTAGATGTACCTCAGGGAACTGGACCCTCTTCTGTAATCCTCAGGGTTAAGGGAGAAATCTCAGAGAGAGATCATTGTTTTGAAAGTGTTTCCCCCCTACTTTTAGACTCTGGTTTTTTTATTTGAACGGCCTAATCTGTGCAACTGTGGTTGATGCTTAAGGACATAAACAGAGGCTACTTCTTGTAAGATCACCAGAGCTCACCCTCTGTAGTATCAGGGCCAGTGCCTGCACCACTTCTTTGTGTTTTCTGTGGAGACACTGGAAAATGCATACCCCCAACTACCCTGATTTGGCAGGGGCAGTCCTAATTAATCCTCTGCAGGCCCACTTTTCCAGATAGTTTTAAAATGTTCTGGTTTCTCTCACCTCTTCCCACTTTCCCCCTTTCTGCTCAGTTTACTTCAATTGCTGCAAACTGAGTTCAAAGTGCAAAAGTAGTTTGCACTAAATTAACTCAGTACAAGGGAGAGGAAGGAGGGAATTGAATCTTGTCCTTCCCAGCTCAAGCAAAACCAAACTGCTGCAGTTCATCCTAGCTTATCTGTTTTCCTCATTAATAACGGGACCAGCGCTCTGATCTGCTTGGCCACATGTGGCCCCCATTTTCCCATATAGGAAACGTTGGAGGGTAATGTAAATGCTAAACAGAATTATCACTCCATATAGGGTTTTACTGTGAATGGGCATAAAAGTTATAAATCTTTCTGCAGACAGCATTGCTCTATCAGCATGAACAAACTATAAGATAAAACTTTCAAAAACGTTTTCTTTAAATGCTGAATTGGGAAAACTGCCAGGCCTAGCTAAAAACTACGGAAAATCCCCGATCCTCCACTTAAATATGACCCCTAATAAACAACTAGATTTAGAACAAGCATCAGGAATCCCAGTAAGCTCTACAGCTATAAAATACCTGGGAAGTTTTATACCAAAGTACTAAACACAAGGCCATTAGGCTAAGCTGTAAGTCACTTTACAAACAGAAAAAGCAAAAATTGAACAACTGGTCGAAACTAAAGGTAACTTGGTTAGGCAGAGGGGCTGCTATAAAGATGGCATGCCAATCCTCCCCTCAATTACCTGCTTGCCCTTGCTAATCTCTATTGAGTTTAGGGACCAGCATTTTACACAGCAGCAAACACTTTTAATGAATTACATACCTGAAAATATGTTTTTTAAAAATCAGGAGTAGGTAACTTACACATTATACAAGAGACACAAGGGATGCTGGACTGGCCACACCAAACCCTGCTCTATATTTTGCAAACATTTCAGCCTGGGCAACTGGTACAATGAATCCACAACAAATGAGAAACTATGGCTTGCACTGCTTTTAACTGCCATGGCTCAATGCCATGGAATTCTGGGATTTGTTGTTTTGTGAAATATTAAGGCTTTTCTATCAACAGAGCTCTCGTGCCACAACAAACTACAGATCTCAGGATTCCATAGTATTGAGCCATGACAGTTAAAGTGTTGTCAAACTGTATTATGTTTACAGTGCAGATGAGGGCTATGTGGATTCCTTTGTAAACACAGAAGGCCAAGCCTGAGTAACTGAAGGCTCTTCTATTTGTCACACTGAAATTCAAAACAATAACATCTCATACATGAAAACAGTACTAAATGTTTGGGGGAGGGAGAACTGGCATGGAGGAAAACATACTTACCCTTCACTTCTATGCAATACAACCTCCTTTTCTGTGATGCAGCTAGGTTTACTCATTTAAAACTGGTGAATGGAAACATTGCTTCTTCTTTTTTTACTATGATTCCCTGCAGCTCCCTCAGATCCTTTTGAAGCTTCCTGGGAATTGCAATAATAATAAAAAAAAATAACTTCTCCAGGCTCAGTTTAAAACTGGGAAGCAGTTGGTCAATTTGTAAATGACAAGATTTCTTTCTGGTGTACAAATACTGTAGATGAATGGCTTGACACAATTCATACTGCTTGGATATAGAGCCATTAAATTATCCACTTCATTCCCAGTCTGAAAATAAAGATTAAGAGAGTTTGAGCACTTCTGCAATTGGAGGTGGGTTATTTATAACTGGATGCCAACATAAAGGTACCAGCACCCAAGATACACAATATAATTTTGGATATTCCATATGGAACCACAGAGGGGACATTCATGGAAGCAACAACTGGGGGGCATATAAATAGAATCAGCACACTGAAATAATCTTGAGGTCAGGAAGAAGAAAACAACTGGAGAAACAGCTGGAGAAAGTGCAAGGCCATTAGTATGTATATCCATATGCAGTGCTTCTGTATCCCAGTACAACTTTTTTGGATTACAAACATGTCTTATTAAAATATTGTAATGTCCCCAGTTCAAGGTCTATAAGAACTCTATACAGGAAATGACAACAGCTGTTTGTAGCTAGTGGCAAGACTGGATACAACAACATTCTGGGGGGAAAGGAACAAACAAACAGCTATCTAGCAATGGAGAAAATGTATAAAACTGGAAAATATAGTCAGTATTATGATTACAAAAGCTGCTATCCATTCATTTCACATGCAGAGCAAAACAAGAGTCATGCCAGTCCTCTAGGCATTCAAGGATGTCTGTTGAGAGATTTACTGGGTTACCTAAAATTAAAATTAACACAAAAGAACTATATTTAAATGCCATTATTGTTGTTGCTGCTGCTTTTATTTATGTCCTGCTATCTCCCCAAAATTGGGATTCCAAGGTGGCTCAAAATTTAAAAGAACAATACAATTAAAAACATATAAAATGTTAATATTAAAACTAAACTATTTACTGTATTAAAACAATTCAGCCTCAAGTGAAAAGAACAAAATACAATTCAAAAGATAAAAAGCTCTTACAAACAGTTTGGTTAAAATAACATAAACAAAGAGTGGTTTCCAATAATAATAAACAGTCATTTCAATAATAATAGACAGTCATTCCAATAATAATAATAATAAACAACCCACCATTTAAAGATGGGGGGGGGGGAGGACTGTCTAAATTTGTCTTATCTAGGGGAGAAAACCATAACAAAGTGGAAAGCGCCCTTGGGGGTCTCTTCCAACTCTATGATTTTAAATGTCCTTTTGAATTATCTCTCATTAGAGGATGGAAAAGGGAGAAGTGGATTAGACCTAAAGCTTTATTCTCATGCCTGCTGTTCAGCCTGGATAATGGTCTGAGCAACTTTTTTTGAGAAAGAGAGTTTTGAAAACTTTTAATCTAAAGTAAGAAAGGATGAATCAAGTTTCTGAGTACAGTATATGTTGAATTTCCCTTATCTGAAATCCTTGGGACCAGAAGTGTTTTAGATTTCGGATTTTTTTCAGATTTTTTAATATTTGCATATACATAATGGGACAGATCGGAGATGGGATCAAAGTCTAAACATGAAATTCATTTATGTTTTGCACCCACTGTGTTCAAATAGCCTGAAGGTAATTTTATATATAATATTTTTTATATAATTAAGTGTTTTTATATGTTTTATAACAACAATAAAAAAACAAACAATTAATACGAAGATAAACAATAGCCTTGGAGGTCTATATGTAAAGTTGCATAATAGCTATCTTTTGTGGGGTAATAGCAGTAACAAATTCCTGAAGACATCACTCAGATTTGCTAGTTGATGAAGCTGGGATCAAAAGTATCTTTCCAAAGAATAGCTTGATGCATAGGAGATCTGTTAGCAAATGAGTTGTCATTGTGGACTGGTCAACTCTGAAGAGCAAAAACAAAACAAAACAACAGCAACATCAACAAAAAATGTTGCTAGGAAAAAACCCAAAATTAAAATTAAAATTGACATGCACAGGGCACAACAATTTGACAATGAATTTAATAATCATTTTATAAAAAGATCTCTTCTATAAGAATGCCGAAAATACAAGCCTAAACTGTGCCCAACATTACCACTTGACAGAAGAGAAATAATTCAAGGTGATAAATGGATCACATATAAAGTTCTATTAAAATGTCAAGAAAGCAAATACAGAATAAAAACACAAGAGGAATGAAAACAGGAAGGAATTACTTGCCAATGGTTCTTAAACCAACAACAACGGTCAGAGAGGTAAAAAAATGGATCAAAAGTCATTAAAAAATAGACATGAAGGAGGCAGAATTTGAAGAAATGTTTTTCACAGAAAAAAATTAATTTATTTTCCAAATTATTTGAGTTGATATTAAAATTATAAAATAAATAATAAAATTATTTATACAATTGGAAAAATAAACAATATAGTAAAATAATGCATGATTACTTGGGCACAGAATAAAAGTTGCACCATTGAATTAGAAAAATGGGAAAGAACATGGAATAAGAATGTAAAAAACATATTATGTCATGACCTAAATCCTAGAATAAGACTTCTACAAAATGTTTTGCAGATGGTATTTAACACCAGAAAAAATGACAAAAATATATAAAATATATAAAAGTGGTAAAGATGAATGTTGGATGTGTAGGACAAAAAGAGAAACATTCCTTCATATGTGGTCGTATTGTGAAACAGCAAAATAATTTTGGATTCAAATTCACAAAGTGATGGAAGAGATTCTAAAAAATATGACCCCATTTAAACCTGAATTTCTTTTGAATATGACAGAATGCCAAAAGAAATAAACAGTGCAAAAAGAGAGAATAATTTACATGGTTATGACTGCATGAATACTATTTGTCAAAAAATGAAAATAGAAGACAATATGGAGTATATAGATGACTGGTTGTTGAAATCAATAGCTCTTGCAGAAATGGACAGTTTGATGATGCTAATCAGAGATAAAACGACAATTAATTTTAAGAAAGACTGGTCAATTGTAACAGAATTTTGGAAAAAGAAATCTACTAAGAAATAAGACATATTAAGTATATAAGGCATATATATATATATATATATATGGACAAGGATTGGGAATTAAAGACAAGGGAAAGAAGGGAAATAATACTGAGAGTAACTGTAAACAGAAGGATCAAAATAGATATATTATTAAGATGCAGATGATTGTTGGGAAATAATAATATGATTTTGTAAATAATAACAGAAAATGTTGAACAGACCAGGGGAAAAACCGCGAGAAAAAAATAATAAAATTCAAAAGGACATTTAAAATCAACTTTGAAATGGAAACTAATGTTTACTATTATCATTATTGCTATTAATATTATTTTATTATGATTGGGTGGTTTTTGTTATTTCTCTCTTTGTTTCGTATATAGTTGGTTAGTCAATATATGTATGATTTTGTCTAGAAACATAGACAATTTATGTACATATGCATGTAGTCTGTGGTTGAGTTTTTTCTTGTTGGTTCTCTTGTTGCTTGTTTTTAAGTTAATAAATATGTCTGACCCCGAAAGATAATAATTTGGGAGTTGTTTGTCACTTCATGTGCCGCAACTGTGTTGAAATTCAAACGAAGGGCCACCAACTGGGTGACAAGTGGCTAACAACAGCAGAACCCTGGAACACAATGTTCAGCCATGATGCTGATTGGATTTCTCCAGAAAACCTGGATGCACAAATGGCGTCAGTTCTGGGGAAATGGTGAACATGTTCTGAATGTTCAAGTGATGGCTGTGTACGCCACACAGAAATGGATTCTGCAGAAATGGGAGCGCTGGGTGGTTCAACTCAACCAGCTATTCCTTCCCCATTACTCCAATTGTGAACATCTTTGTTACTCATAGGAAATCTTCTACTACAGCATTCTTGATAGTAACCAGCCAACCTTTCCTTAGAGTCCATTACCTTTCAGGGTGGACCGGTTACACCATTAGAGTAAAATGTAAACCATTTAGTAACACATACACACTCCCCCCCTCCCCCGCCTTATAATTTCAATGGGTTAAAATACTTTAAGCAAGGAGGAACAAATCCTCTTTGGCTGCATCCGCACCACCAAAATAATCCGGTTTGACACCACTTTAACTACCATGGAATTCTGGGTTTTGTAGACTACAAACTACATAACTCTGAATTCCATAGCATTGAGCCAAATGGTGTCAAACTGGATTATTTCAGCAGTGTGGATGAAGCCACTGTCAGGGTGAGCAGACTTCAGCCATACAAGATTTCTTGTTTTCTCTTAGATCCCAAAATCTACTGAGAAACATACTTTGAATGAAAGAATTCTGAGGCCAGAAATTTTGGGGGTTTTTTTGTACCGAGTGAAGTCAGATCACACTACAGTCCTTTCACACAAAAATCTGCTACCTGCCACACTAAACTCTCTTCATTCCAGATCCTTCATTGGGTTACTGCTGTTTTTGGAGCCAGAAACCCCTTTTGGTTTATTGTAAAATTGCCAGAAATCTCAATTTCCTCGCTACCGTTAGATTTCCAATTAACTGCTGTCTAGCTCTGTGTGATACCCCTTCCACTATTTCATTGCATCTTTTCTGGGCTAAGCATAACCATTTCCTTCCACATTTTTTCAGAAGATCACCAAGTCCTTCATAAACTCTGTTGCCCTCCTCTGGCTATTTTTATACGTACAGCTTACTTTGTCAAGATCTGTCTAGTTGATGCTACTGTATAAAGAATTATCGTTCTAAATGACAATGTAGGAAATATGTGTGTTTGTGTGTGTGTGTGTATAAAGTAGGGAGATATATTGCTGTTGTTCTGTGTCTTCAAGTCATTTCTGACTTATGGTGACCTTAAGGCAAACCTATCATGGGGTTTTCTTGACAAGCTTCAGAGGGGAATTTGCCATGGCCATCTTCTGAAGCTGAGAGAGTGTGACTTGCCCAAGGTGGCCCAGTGGGTTTATACAGCTGGGCCAGAATTCGAACCCTGGTCTCCAACGTCATATTCCAATGCTCAAACCACTACACCACACTGGGTATATAGCTACATATCTAGCAATCTTGGTTTTTTGTTGGTTGTGGAGGGCAACAGAGTGAATGAAGGAGTTGAAACAACAATACACACACAGAGGGAGAAACAACAATAAACATACACACACGTCTAGATATTGGGATAGATGTGATTATAATATAATCTAAACAAAATGGATTTCTCTCAAAATGCTAATGCACATGGCTTTCAGACTGTTTTACTCATTAACAACTGGTTTAATTTATTAATCAAGTCATTAGTCTATTGAAATTATTTTTGTTTTGTTTTAACCGGTTCGTATTGATGTTACTTACATGGTGCTCTGAGTTTTCTTGATAATGGGATGAGATAGAAATATTTTAATAGAATAATAATAATAATAATAATAATACCATGATAATTAGCAGTTATAACTCATTGCTCAAATTTGCTACAGGATTTTAACCCCTTTTAAGTCAGAAGCTTCACCATTCCTGCTGTCTCCCAATGTAGCACCCTTGATTCCTATTTCAAGGCACTTTTACAATTTCCAAGGGTGCATCAGATTGCAGATTTACTCTCCGATTTAGTACATTGAAAGAGCAGTTTTGTTTATTTTTTTAAAGGCTATTCTGTATATCCAAGAGCCAGCCTGTTGTATATAACCCCATTGAAAGCAATGAAGATGGGAAGAGCTGTTAAGCCTGAAAGCATTGAGGAGAAAGAACTGGATGGTCTTTTTTAAGATCTTCCATCCTGACAGGTTACAAATTCATATAAATTGGGTTTTTAAAAGAACAAGAGCTAACATGGTGAGTGGTTTGTGTGCTGGACTATGACTCCGGAGACCAGGGTTTGAATTCTGGCTCCTCCGTGGAAACCCACTGGGTGACCTTAGGCAAAAGTCACACTCTCTCAGCCTCAGAGGAAGGCAACCCTTCTGGATACACCTTGCCAAGAAAACCCCATGATGGGGCCGCCATAAGTCGGAAACGAGCTGAAAGCTTCATATCATGGCGTAGTAGTTTGAGCGGAGACCAGGGTTCGAATCCTGGCTTGACCATGTAAACCCATTGGGTGCGCCTGGACAAAAGTCACACTCTCCCAGCCTCAGAGGATAGGAAAGGCATCCTCTTGTAAAAAACGCCCATGATCGGTTTGCCTTAGAGTTGCCATAAGTTGGGAACCGACTTGAAGGCACTCAACAACCACCACCACCTATATATATATGGGATCTATGGGATATTTTACATATATATATATATATATGATATTATATATATAATATATATGGGATCAATGGGATATAGATATATATACTGTAAAATGATATATGGGATATATTATATGTGTTGTGTACATATATATATATATATGGGATATATAGGATATATTATATCTGCATGTATGTGTGTGTGTATGTGTGTGTGTATAATATTATATATATATGGGATATATGGGAATAACCACCTTAGACCCGTATATCTTCACGTTCCTGGATTGACGCGTGTCATCCTCCTCGCATCGTGGGAAACAGGGCCAGTCCCTAGTGCGAACTTGAACCCCTCTCAGTACAAGGGATGCGAACTGGCCAGCAATAAAACCAGGCAGAGAGAGCCTGCGTGGCTTGAGTGTTGGGCTATGACTCTGGAGAGCAGGGTTCGAATCCTGACCCAGCCATGGGAACCCTTGGGGATGACCTTGGGCAAAAGTCACACTCTCTCAGCCTCAGGGGAAGGCAGGGGCAATACCCCCTTCTGAACAAACCTTGGCAAGAAAACTCCACGATACGGTGTCCTTAGGAATTTGGAAAGGACTTGAAGGGACACCAGAGTAACAAGGGAGGCAGGAGGTTTCCTTCTTCCAAGCCTATCCTTCTCAAGTGCACAAAAGCATGTACACATGTTCTCTCCGGGCCCCGCCCACCCCGCCTCCGCGCCCTGATTGGGCGACTCGGGACCTGTATTTGCATAAGGGGCGGTGACTTCGGGGGGAATCCCCGCGCGGCTGGTCCATAAAAGGGCAGCAAGGATGCTCCTCCAGCAGCAGAACCTCTGGTTGGTATTCTCTGTAGCATCCTATCCTTCCCTCCAAAGGAGAAGCCAAGATGCCCCAGGCACTGAAGCTAGCCAGCAGCAGGGCCTCCTGGCTCGCCAGGTGCCTCCCGGAGCTGTGGCCGGAGTCTCTCCTGAAAGCTCCAGCCAGAGTGGTCCAGAGCCACAAGACCCTGGAGGAGATGCCTGGACCCAGCACCCTCAGCTTCCTCACCGACCTCTTCTGCAAAAAGGGGCTCTCCAGGCTGCACGAACTACAGGTAAGAGGGAATGGAGGGTATGGGCATGTCCTATCCAACCCTCCCCTTGCTCAGGGTCACCAGGCACTTGCTCCTTGATTCCAGGAGATGTCCTGCATCCCAGCCTTCTGTTGCAGGTCTGTCTGCCCAGGAGGGATGTCAAAATAGCCTTCAAAAGGTGCCCTCCTCAGAAGCATGAACTTAGCTTTATATCAGTGTTTCCAGCTTTGGTTTTTGCAGAGAGATCTTGTATCACCTTTGAGACTGACTAAAAGGGAGAGGTTGACAGTATGAGCTTTCCTAGACTTAACTCTACTTCTTCCGATGCATTGAGAAGTAGACTGAAGTCTAGGAAAGCTCATGCTGCCAATTTCTTTCTTTCAGTGAGGCTCAAAAGGTACTGCGAGATCTCTCTACATACTGATTCTACAGACTGACATGGCTATGTCTCTGGATTCTACTGCCTTTTATTGGGTTTACTTTATTTTTTATTTTATTTTATTGTCTTATGTTAGTGTTTCTAGCTTTTATTTTGTAATGTGCTACATTTTTCTTGAACAGCCCACGTTTTGCGGGGCCTCGTCCGCCTTTGTGGTTAGGACATCTGGTCACCTAGTCTTAGGTGCCTTCTTATGGTGACCCTAAGGCGGACCTGTCATGGGGTTTTCTTGGCAAGATTTGTTCAGAGGGGATTTGGCATTGCCATCCCCTGAGGCTGAGAGAATGCGACTTATGGCCCAAGGACACACAATGGTCTTATGCTTGAGCAGGGAATCAAACCCTGATCTCAGGGATGGTAGTCCAGCACTCAGACACTACACCACACTAGCTCTGCATCTACAGTGTTGATGCACCCAAAGGATAAGGAATACCAAGTAGTCCCTTTTTAAAAAGTGTACCTTGAACCAGGTTATATTGCTATGCAAGCTTTTCAGTTTCAATGAACTCTTTGTCAGGAAGACTTCTGTGACACTGATTAACATCGTAGGTAATATCTGAGGATGGTGAGATAATCAGGTGCTTGGCCTCCCCGAGGCGAAGGAAAAAGTGAACCCCAATGAGGAATACGAAGGAACTCTCAAATGGCAATGCCAAACCCTCTCTGAACAAATCTTGCCAAGAAAGCCACAAGATAGTTTTGCCTTAGGGCCAAACCCAATACTGAATGACTTAGATGTGCATCAACACTGCAAAGGAGGTCAAGGCACCGCAAAATGTAGAACTTTGATTTCTTTCAAATCCCAGACGCTTTAAAAATGTGAATTAATGTACATTTAAATCCTTTAAAAATGTAATCAATGGGAGTTGGGCACCAAAAATTGACTTTCTAAAACCATAAGAACTGGATACTACATGCAAAAATAAAAGTTTCCTTTAGGTATGCTGCAGGGCAATGTTATTCTGATTACTTGTTTATGCCATTTAAACATGTCCCCTGCAAGGAGTTTACAAGGAGGTGGAAAGATCCTCCCTCAGGTGTACTTAAACCTTGCAGTGTACACTACTTGTCTCCAGCAAGGCTTGTAAAAGGCTATTTAAATAATGCAGACTAAGCATGTTAATTCTTGGCTTGCTTGTCAACACAGGCCTGTGTAACCTTGGTGGGAGCACAGGCTGACAAAACTCTAGTTGGAGAGTTGCATGAAGTGGTTTTGCTTTGCAGTAACAACTACCTGTGTCCTTAAATGTCGCATGCATTTTTGGGGTGGTAGAGACATAAAATTTTTATATACCCAAAATAATGTGCAAAAAAAAAAAAAACAACCCTTGGGGCTGCAGTTTGAATTTGTCTCCCTGGTCTAATAGTACTTCAACTTTTGCGCTCACTCTTACTGCAAAATAAAACAGTACATAAATGGATACTCTCACAGTGGATTTTTCCCCCACCTGTAATGGTTCTTTATCACAGAGATTAGCTTCTATATTGACAAATTTATGATTATATAACTTTTTTTTGCTGTCATTTGGCTTTTTTTCTTCTTTTTCTTTTTTTGCTGTCATTTGGCTTTCCACATTATTCCCTTCTTTCTTGGAAGATCAAATACTGGTTATGGCTAAACATTAGAGGATATGACCTAGATATATTGTAGATGGCACAATTGTTCTGGATTATCTTCTGCTGAAATTTCAGTGTATGCTTCTTAGTTGGAAACTGCCATGGGTCAAATCTAGTTTTTAACTCTCTATTGGTTTGAATGTATCTGTGTAGAACCAGGTCAGAGTCTAACTGAAACCAAAGGAAGTGCTCACCCTCCTGTCTAGTTATTCAAGAAGCAGTGTATTCCCATGAATACAGAGTTAGAAAGAAACCAGTGTTCAAACTCTTCCTCAGACATGAACAAGCAGAAAAGTCATTTCTAGCTAAACCAACATTTAACCAGAGTTCTCAATCTGTAAAACTAGGAGATTGATGTTGGCATAGGATATGATCCAACCAATGTAGTCACTTGTGTTGCCTGCTCCTTTCCATGTTCATTTAGAGGTACATTCTGCTGTATGAAAGGAGCTCACTCCTAAATAAAGCTATCCTTCTATGCAACCTTAAGTCCCAGTGATTTCAAGTACAGAGTAATAAACATTCTTTTAGTCTCTCCCAGTGATATCAATGGGACTTGAAGATGTTGAACTTTGCTTAGTTTAGCCTTAACTTCTTCAGATGCGCTGGGTTACATCTCCCAGCATTTCCAAGGGGGGAAAGTAGGAGAAAGTTGAATTAGACTTCATCACATTGTAAAGACAGGCATGACAGTGCTTGTGAAGCAGAATTTGCATATACAAGGACTGTACTACATCTGGTTTTCCTGAAAGGTAACTCAGCCAAAAAATAAAATTAAAAAATATAACTCAGCCAAAAAGAAAATAAAATCCCTGTTGGGCTGGTATCAGGTATGATTGTATGGCTGTCTGAAACTTGCTTCTCCCAAACTGTACGAATACAGTGATTCACTCATCCAGCCACTCCTATATGTCTTTAGCACCACGAATGGATTTGGCATTGCTTGTGATGCCCTAGAGTTATGTGAATGGCTCATAGAGGATGACAGAATAAGATTTCTCATAGCCAATTCTATGACGTGGCATTCTTGCAACAGAAATTCTATCCTACCCCAGGAAAGGTATCTGCTTCTTAATGGTTATGTCACTCAAACACAATTCTATATGTAAGTCAACAAATTTTAACTATCCCCCACCCCACGATACTGCTATAATAATAAAATATTTACTGTATTTATAACCCGCCTTTCCCTTTCGAGGATCTAGGCAGGTAACAACAGTCCAATATAACATTTAAAAACAGTAGTAACACGATCCCAGTCCCCTAGCCCTCCCTCCTTCTGCTAAAATAGCTGGCATATAGTCTTGCCAGATAGCCATTGGATTGTGATAATGGCCAGCGCCAGGAAAATCATATTATTTTACAATCTCACTCCTAGAATCCCCTTGGATCCCATTTTGGATCAAGAAATAAAATAAAATAAAATAAAATAGTAACATGGCCAAGTTGGCTAAGAAATTTAGGGAGTCATAGTTGAAAAGACCATTATTTTTCCAATCTCTGCTCTCATCTAGAAAAGTAGTTTGCTGGTAATTCCTGCTACGACAGTTCTGAATTTTCTCTCTCTCTTTCTTTCTTATCTCTGGAAAAGAATTGTGGGACCATGAAGGGCCTCCCAAAGGGGCAGGTTTTGAATAGTGACTGCTATTATTCTGGTGGCAATTGTTTTAATAGAGTTAAATAGATATCAGCTAGTCATTCCTCTGAGATATCAATTGATTTGTAGACTTCTTTCACCTTTTGAATACCTAAAGAAATGTTTGTGACTTGATATCTTAGATAACACATGGCAAGCCACAGGCAGAGTTCCCCTCAACTACTTTGGTATGATGCACCCTGCCACGATCTGCCACTGGTATATTGTCCCCTTTTGCAACTACATCCATATGATGTCTACTATGTATATTGCCAGTTCCACAAGTCTAAAAGTTCGCTTTCCCCTTTGCCTGTGTCATATGGGGCACAAAGACTAAGCACTTTTAAATATTATTGTCATCGGTGGAAGAACTGAACTATCTGCTTAAATCTATCCTATTGAATCGTCTTATTAAAGGAACATGGAATTTTACTTTATATAGTGTTCCCCAGGAAACTGCTATCTTGGTAATGATTATTTCTACATTGGTCATAGGATAATAAGTTGTTAGGATTCTTTCATTTTGGGGTGGATGCAATATCCCCTTAGTCAGTAGCATGTGGTCTCAGAGATGCTGTGATGCACCCATGTGGTTTTGCATTAACAAATGACTCCCCCCCCCCCCCCCCCCCGCTTTTTTGAGATACACAAATTGAGGAAGCAAAGGTTTTCCTAACATGAAGAAGGTACACTGTGGGAAACTTTGTTTGACGTCACACCTTTAATGGGTCTGAATAAAGCAGGCTAGTTATTCTGGTGGCTTTCAAGTGTTTTGCACTACAGTTGCCATAATCCCTAATGATCTGCTGGGGCTTATGTGAGTTGTAGTCAAAAATATCTTGAGGGCATGATGTTGCCTACTTTTTGGCTTAAAAGATGAAGATTCATCATAAGAACTATGCCAGCATACGCTAAAACCATCTCTTTTTAAAATTAGAAATATCTGTGCAAACGGGATCCTCTCTTTGCTTCAGGATGAAGGAGGAAAGAGCTGGAGAGAGTCCTATTCTATATATCTGTTTGAGAGTCTTGTTCAGTGTGATCAGATGTCCTAACCACAAAGGGGGATAAAGCACTGCAAAATGTGGGAAATTCAAGAAAAATATAGGACCTTACAAAATAAAAGCTGAAAACGCTTTAAATTCATGCTTCTTAGTGATGCTAAAAATGGAAGACATTTTGGAATTTCACCTGAACAGAAGGGTGAAATGTAGGACATGTCCTGGAAAAGTAAGACATCTACTCATCCTAGTCCTGTTATATCTAACAACCTCCCCAACTCTGTTTCTTTTGTAGATTGAAGGCAAAGCCAAGTATGGTCCAATGTGGAAGGCAAGCTTTGGGCCTATTCTTACTGTCCATGTTGCAGATCCTAGCCTGATTGAGCAGGTGCTGAGACAGGAAGGCAAACACCCCATCCGTTCCGACCTCTCCTCCTGGAAAGATTACAGGATCTGCCGGGGCCATGCCTATGGACTGCTCACTGCGTAAGTGGGGGCTTCTTCTCACTACATACACAACAGGATGTGGGGGTTTTCCATGGTGCATGACAGGGATTTCACAGTCCAAAACTACCCATCAACATTTAATCCCCCCCCCCCCCGTACCTTCTTGCATAATAACTAAAGGAGAGTTTTCTAAGCTAGGGATGAGGAAATCAGACATTTTTTTTAAAAAAAATCCAAATTGAAAGGAAATTCTCACCCAACAGTATGCAGAAATAATGCAGTCTGACACCGCTTTAACTACCATGGTGCAATGCTATGGAGGCCTGTGATTTGTAGTTTTGTGAGATATTTAGCCTTCTCCTTCAGAGATTTCTGCTGCCACAGCAAATTACAAATCCATAGGACACCATAAATGGTGTTGAACTGCATTATTTCTGCAATGGAGATGCAGCCCTTGACTCTGCAGCAACGTTCTGTGATGATATTTAGGAGAGGAAGAGGAGGATATATTATGTGATCCTCCAAATATTCTTAAACTGCAGATCTCAGCATTTCATTCCTTTAGCCATGCTGCATAAGGTACTAAGAGATTCGGTCCAGCCACATCCAGAGGGCTGCCTGATTCCTAGCCTTGTTCAAGAATCTTCAGATAGATCCATCCATGAGTCCTGGTGACCATTTAAGGAGTGATCCTACTGTGACTGTTTCTCTCAAGTAGGGGAATTGTTTTACAGTGTGAGATACTATAGAACATGGATGGGAATTGTGCAGCTTGCCAGATGTTGTTGGACTATATTTCCCACCAGCTATAATCAGCAAAGTCAATGGTGAGGAATTCTGGGAGTCACAATTCGACAATATTTGGAGGGCCATACAATTTTCACCACTGCTTTAGAAGCTCCTGCTTGGGTACATGGCTGCTAGACCACAGAGAAACAAATAACCTCGTGAGGCTCAAAACTGTGGTAAGTTCCTCTGACATGAAAATGTGTATCACTCCCCAGAAGGCTCGAGGCAGTTGCATAATACACTCTTACCACCTACATACTCAACAGTAGTTGTCTTAAAGGAGTGCATCAATTTCCTGCCTTCTCTCTGCTATATTTGGTTCTCATCAGCAGAATGAGGAAGCTCACTTCTTACACAATAATTGTCTTTTCCTAAAACCCGGTGCCCCCTCCAGATGTGTAGGACTGCAGTTCCCATTATCCTCAACAACCATAGCCATAATGGATGAAGATGATGGGGTTGTTTGCCCCCATGTTGAGAGAGGTGCTATCAGGGGAAGGCTGGTCTTGGACTGGAATCAAGCATCCTGGGCGTAGTTGTGGGTTGTCTAGTTAGGAAGAATGCCAAGTCTCCTGTGTGACACAGGAGCAGAGCTTGGGGGTCAAGGAGTTGCATGGGAAGAAGGGACCTCCAGGTTTCACTGACTTGAGTGTGTGGCAGTTTCCGGGTGCTACCCCCCTTCGTGCTTGCTTCCTGGAAGTGAGTCATACCGGAAGAACAGGATCTGGCCCAAGCTTTCGCAAAACTCCAAGCTGGAGAAGTGAGAAATTCTTCCAAAGCAGTTTATGAAAGTTTATGACTCAGGGATGCTTAGTGGGAGGTTTCTCCTCAGCTGGGCTGATGCTTCCGCAGTCTAGACACAGGATATGACTAACAAGAAGGACTAACAAAAGGCAGTTTTCCTAGGCGCTTTCTCTCTCACACTCTCTATCCCTTTTTAAGCAGAATCCAGTTGTGCTCTAGAAGATTGTTTATTAATTATGAAGGTGGGTGGGGGAAGTCTTTATGCTTCCCTACAGAGAAGAGAAATATATAGATCTCGAAACAGATAGTTTGGAGGGAATGCCTTTTCTTTTCTTTTTAAATAGAAGGGTTGTGTGCTCCTCATTACTCTGGCATGTGGATTTGGGCACGTCTCCAGCCTCATCAACTAACAGGGGCCTTTCTCCATTGTACAGGGAAGGCGAGGAATGGCAGCAAATACGCAGCATCCTGGGAAAGCACATGTTGAAGCCCAAGGAGGTGGAATCCTACACTGGCACACTGAATGAGGTGGTTAGTGACCTGGTTCAACGGCTGCAGCACCAGCGGAGCCTCCACGAACAACATGTAGTCAAGAATGTGGCTGATGAGTTCTACAAGTTTGGATTAGAAGGTATTTGGTTTGTTTGCAGCAGGGGTGGGATTTGTGTGGGCCTGAACTCCAGCACCTAGCATCCCATGCCATTTGGTTATGTTAGGTAGTATGCCCTCCAGCTGTCCTGATTTGGCAGGAACAATCTCAATTAATCCTGTTATCCCACTTTTCAGCTGCTTTTAAAATGTGCCAGTTTCTCTCTTCTCCTCCTGTTTGCCCTCTGTGTCCTCAGATTGCTTTACTTGCTGCAAACTGAGCCTGAAGTGCAAAAGGAGTGTGCACTCCATTAATGTAGCAGAGGGAGAGGAGAGGAGTGGGCAGAATCTTGCCCTTCCCAGTAGGCTTGGGCAAAAGCAAACTCCCACAGGCCAGCACCTTGTAGCATTCAGATATTCTTTTTTTTAAAAAAGCTGACAAAGTCACTTCTAGATTGTTGTTTACAGGGAGGAAAAAAAATAAAGTTGTAACTGTAGTGGCAACTAACCTGTGTGGTTGTGTAGCTGTTAAAAGTGACTTTGAATTTAACAAGTAGAAGCGAATTTTATTTTAAAAATGGGGACTGTAATGACAACTAACTAATTTGTATTGGTGTGTCAAAAAGTAACTTTTGAATTATTGTTGAATAACTAGAGGAAGATTTTTTTTAAAAAAATGGACTATAAAGACAACTAATTTGTATGTGCATGTCTCTCCTAGGCATTTCTTCTGTCCTCTTTGAATCCCGCATTGGCTGCTTGGAACCCAAAGTCCCAAAGGAAACAGAGACCTTCATTAGCTCCATCAATACCATGTTTGTCATGACTCTGCTCACAATGGCCATGCCCAAGATCTTGCACCAAATCTTCCCTAAGCCCTGGCAGAAGTTCTGTGAATCCTGGGACTACATGTTTGAATTTGGTGAGTGTTGCTGCCAGAGCAATTCCTTACAAATTTGATTAAAGCGTGCTGCATCGATACCTAGAAAGAAAGGTCCACCACTTACACTGAGGTGGGCAAAATATGGCCATCCAGATGTTGCTAGAATACAACTCCCATCACTACTACCTAGCATAGCCAATGGTACAGTATGATGGGAACTGCAGCCCACTAGCATCTGATGAGTTTGAATTAGACCCAAGCTTTCTTTCTCCTGCATGGGTCATACAATGACAAGAAATAGCAAGCCAGAGAGACATGTCTGTGGTGGGCAACTGAATGTACTATTTG
This sequence comes from Sceloporus undulatus, assembly GCF_019175285.1. Taxonomy (NCBI): domain Eukaryota; kingdom Metazoa; phylum Chordata; class Lepidosauria; order Squamata; family Phrynosomatidae; genus Sceloporus; species Sceloporus undulatus. Next base: position 177,201,048 of record NC_056523.1, on the reverse strand, counting down.
AGGGCTGTCCCAGGGAAATGAGAACTCATCTCCTTCCCATTTCTTTTCCAGCCAAAGGGCACATTGATAAGCGGATGGCTGAGGTTTCAGAGAGAATCTCACGGGGAGAGAAAGTAGAAGGGAAATACCTGACTTACTACTTGGCTCAAGAGAAACTATCCATGAAATCCATCTATGGAAATGTGACTGAACTTCTGCTGGCTGGTGTGGACACGGTAAGCATTTTCAAATAAATCAAGGATGAAATAAGTATCTCTGTGCACATACAAAGTACCTTTCAGAGACTTCCCACCTCCCTCTATAGATTTCTAACTATTACATTTGAGGGCAAATGTCTTATCAACTCATCTTATCCTCATATATGATATATTTGGCCCTTGTTCACTTGATCCTACATAATATGATTGGCAGAACCAAAATTCAACTAGTAGACTTTCCTCCTCTGCCACTTAAAACAAGAATAAGTTGTGTTCTGCCTGAAGGGACTGTCTTTGTTCAAGGTCCCCATTTGACTGTGGCCCTTATTTCCTAGCCAATTTAGCCTAATAATTAATCCGCCCTGCCTGTCTGTATCCCTCCAGATCTCAAGCACCTTGTCATGGAGCCTGTATGAGTTATCCCGTCATCCTCAGATCCAATCTGCCCTCCACAAGGAAATTACGGCAGTCATGAAGGACAGCCCCATTCCAACTGCAGCTGATGTAGCCCAGATGCCCCTCCTGAAGGCAGTGGTGAAAGAGGCACTAAGGTGAGTGGATGGAAAGTTAGTACCTTAAGGCAGCAAAGACATGTTCCTTATCTATATTGTTAGGGGAAGCATAGCAATGTGATCACATTTCTGCTTGCCAAAAAGGACTGCTGTCTTTCGGAACAGAAGGTGACTGGCAGCAGTTCAGGACAGAGCTTGGGAAAGTTACATCTTTGGCCAAGCTATCTGAAGCGCATGTGAGCTGGAGTCCAAAACTAACTTGTCCAAGATCTAGTTCATATTCAAAGCCGGTGTCACATGATCAGAGGTTTACTCCAGTCTGGCCACAGCATCTTCTGTTCAAAAAATGTGACACCTGGATAGGGAGGTTCCATGAAATCTATCATAGCTGTTGCTAAACTTATTTTTGGTGAACTTTTTGTTTCATCTCCCTTTAAAAGCCCCATTTAAGTCACTGGCCACCACCATGTATTATTGTAATCTCAAACTGTTGATACATGTGTGGCAAAATACATCCTTCTGTGCCTGTCCTTAACTTACTGCCAATCAGCTTCTTAGGGTGATGGCAATGAAGAAATCTTGTCAAGAAAACCCCATGATAGGTTCACCTTAGGGTTACTGTAAGACAATATTACTTGAGGGCATATAGGCACACAGTGACAACATGAATCCCACCTTGAATCCCACTGTAGGAGAAAGACAGGATATAAATCCTTCAAATAAATATATAAATGAAATGAAACTGTATCAAAGGTGGGCCCATGGAGCAAATGTCTCACTATCTAGTCACTCACATGCACCCTGGGGATCCTTAAAGCTGGGGAAATACTAAATCTCTGCTTCACACTCATACACCTAAGCAAAGAAAGGTGGCTGCATCCTATTTTGGTGTCACTACAACTGTATCACAATGTCACAACTTAATCAGATAGCTTAGCCTAAAACGCTTGTGTCTTGCAGTCAACATTTGTAACTGAGCAAATGCTGAGTGCCTCTGGGGTGTTGATTCCTTTAGATTTACTGTATTCTGGTTTTCCTGGTTCTCCCCACAGATTGTACCCAGTGATACCTGGTAATGCACGTGTCATCTCAGACCGGGACATCCAAGTGGGAGATTATTTGATCCCCAAAAAGGTGAGTGTGGCAGTTATGAAATAGGGATGGGGCCAAGGTTGTAGTGCAGTAGTGCCTTGGGGCTGTAGTATCTAGGCAGGCCTCAAGCTGTAAGAAGTATCTGCTGAATTTAGCCATAGGGCAGGGCTTGGAAACACTGATGTTTACACTACAGCTCCCAGAATCCCCTAGCCAGCATGGCCAAAAGAGAATGGAATACACACTTGTTTAAAAAAGAGAATCAGAGAACCCTCGTGTAATATGCAGGCATTCCTTGGAAGATGTGTGGAAAACCTCAGCAGAGGAGAGACTGAGGTGGGGGAGGGATAAATATAACAAGGGCCCATGCACAATACAGACTTGTAGTGCTATTATTCCACTTGAATTGCCATGGTTTTGCTCTTGATAAGGGAAAGACCAGGGGCAATATGTAGATAAAATTGTGCAAGGGCAGTTAAGACTTTACTTTAGAGCTAGGAAACAGAAACAGTGCCTATAGGAGAGGGGTTAATGAAGGGATAAAGCTGTAACACCTTTCCTTAACCTGGTATCTGTGCTAGCTGTGGATGATAGAGGCTGATGTGCAAACATCCAGAAGACCCTGGGTTGTGGGAGGTTGTTTTGAGACTGGGGCTTCTTCTATGGTGGCTCTTGTAGCATTCCTGTGTATGATGGGGCTGCACTGATAAGAGATAATGTTCTGCATGTAGTTTTGTTGAGCAGCTTTTCTCATGATACTTTTTTCTCCCTGCTCCATTTAGACCCTGATCACCCTCTGTCATTACGCTACCTCACGTGATGAAAAGTATTTCTCTAACCCCAACACCTTCCAACCAGAGCGGTGGCTGCACAAGGATGATGCGCATCACCCATACGCCTCCATTCCCTTTGGCTTTGGCAAACGCAGCTGCATTGGCCGGCGCATTGCAGAGCTGGAAGTCTATCTGGCTCTGGCTAGGGTGAGTACCTGCTTGGAAATTCAGTTCTCTCTGCCAGTATTGAAAGAGAAAGCAGGCCAATACACACTAGCAAACACACTAGCACACTAAATCATTAGATGGGCAGAATTCAACAGTGAGCAAAAAAAACCTTGCTGGGTTAGTCCACTGGCTGATGAGGATTCTGGGAATTGTAGTCCAAATATAACTTTTCCAAAGTGTTGGCAAACTAAGGGCCTATCCAGTCCAGCTACCAGCCCTGGGGCTGCAATTAGCCATGTAATTTAGCAATCATGGGCCTGATCCCCCACATACCTAACTAGAAATCTGTACTCCATTTAATGCATCATTGCATCCTGCCCCCTACTTTTGCAAGCAGCACAGTTAAAGGTGCACCAAATGGCCCACTGAGTCACTGCAAAACCTCTTCAGCTCAGTGCCGATTTAATGCGAATCCACTTCATGGACCCTTCCTCAACCAGTGACCCTCTTTTAAAGAAGCATTATCTCAAGGGAAGCTAACAAGGTTCAATATTTTCTTTTTGTTTTCCCGATTAAAGATCCTGATGCATTTTGAAGTGAAGCCAGAACAAGAAGGACAAATAGTCAGACCCATGACACGCACACTTCTGGTGCCTGAGAAGGAGATCAATCTGCAGTTTCTGAATCGTTGAGAATTGGATGAAGTGGAATTTATTGATTTGGACTTCCCATCAAAGCATGGACTTGAGAGGAAATGGCAACTAGCCAGATGCTCTGCATTCTTTGGAATCTGTTTGAAGGATCCATGATGTAGAGAAGAAGTATGTCAATGGCTCAGGCCTCGTCAAGGAGCAACCCTAGAGTATTGCCTCTAGGGGAGGAGATTTCACTATGCCTTAACTTCTCTGAACCAGGGTTGCACCAGTTTCCTGCTGCCTATGTGATACCTGCACACATACACACAAATGCATACTTTGCTGTGTAAAACCTATGAAAAATGCAAACAACTTTTCAAACCTCATAATTTTCAAAACAAAAGAAGCTGACTTGAGAGGAGAGGAGAAATCAACATTGCTTGACTGTTGTCATGAACTGGGAAATGCTTCTGTAACTTACAGTACTAGTTTAAAATGGACAGAATGCCACTGAAGCTTAAAAGGCAATATATGTGTGTGTGTATGCATGCATTCTGTTCAGAGGTTTGGGATAGAGCAATAGTTATCTATTTAAATGTATTATTATTATTATTATTATTATTATTATTATTATTATTATTATTTCTATTATGCTAATCTTCTATATTTAATACACTTCCCCCAAATATTTATATTTTCTACTCTGTAATTTATAAATATATAAATATTTAAATATTATCATCCAAAATGTCAGAAACAAATGGAAAATTAATTTAATTTTTTAAAATGGAACCATGTTTTTTCTATATGTTAAACAACTTTATTGGAACAGTTCCTGTACCCTAAACTGTCAACCTGAAGCTTTCATGGTGCTATATTTAAATGTTATTTATTATATTTAGATAATATACTGTACATAAAATGTTTTTTTTAAAAAACAAACACCTGAGTTGTTTGTCTGTGATTTCTCTGAATCTGTCTTGCTGTCCAAGTGGTAGACTCCAACATCCAAACATGCCCATACTGGAACACATGTTTACTGTAACAAACTACCCACCCATATGTACTTTTCCTTCCTTGGCAAGAGGCAAGAAAGAGGCAGCAATCCAACATCCTCCTCAACACAGTATAATATCTGCATGTGGAAAGAGGCCATGCCAGCATTCTGCAACACCAAACAGTTTAGCAACACATGCCAATGACTGGGCTAATGTTGTGCAAATTGAAATGCACACTTGCAGTGCACAGCTGCAAAGCACAGTGTTTTGGTATGCACCACTCCACCTCTGCTGCTGCCAGCAGAATACGTAGGTTGCGCTAGGATGAATAATTTGCGCACATGTGTAGCATGATTAATGCATGGATATTTCATCAACTGGATGCTAGCCAGATATGGCTCCTGCTCCAACCATTTTCTTTCTTTGAGTAGTAAGCATTTCAATGCAGAACTATAGACCAATATGCAATGCATTTGAGCTCTTCTTATTTCTTTCCTTTTAGCAGCTAATTGTGAGGTGAAAAGTAAGAGATCTAGCAACATTACCTAGTATCACCCTAAATATGATAAGGTGCAATTTTTAATGTGGACACATCCCCATATTTTTAAGTCCTGGTAAGCAAAACTGAGGAGTGAGTCACCATTTCTGGAAACAGGGAGTGTACCAAGTTAAGGAAGGGAGTGCTTTGGCTTTGGGAGGTAGCATATAACAGTGAATGCTTGGATACAGCTTTGAATTATTTTCTTCCCATATTCTTTTGTCTTTTAATGTGTCCTCAAATGCCCTAAATGCAGGCTAGAATCCTGCTAGAGACTTACTTGTTTGTAAAAAAGGATTACATATGTGGGAATTAGAATTGGGCAGCTCCATAATGTCTGTATCCAGTAAGGAGCTGCTGTATCCAGCAAGGGGCTACCTGTTATAGAGGGAAGGCAGCAAAGTGATCAATGCACACTGATCCCAATGCACACTAGTCCCATTGTGAATTGAGACACCAGCTAGCGAATGCCAATGCACATTGGTAGAGCCCATAGGACACTCTTCTTAGTATCCTGTTATGCATCTTCACATTTTGCTAATCAGGTTTCTTAGCACCTCTGCTACATAGTCGGCCCTCTTTATCCATGGATTCTTTGTCCACAGATTCAACTATGAGTCACAGCTTGAAAATTTTAAAAAATATATAAATTTCAAAACCCAAATTTTGATTTTGCCATTTTATATGAGGGACACCATTTACTATGCCATTGTATTTAATGGGATATGAGCACACATGGATTTTTGGTACCCACAGGGGGAACCTGGAACCAAACCCCAGAAGACAATGAAAACAGACAACAAAACATTGCATCTTTTACACTGAAAGCAGAGCTTTTATCTTTCTTCCCAAACCTTTGTCTACTTGGTGACTCTCTATGTCTGTCAATAATATCACTGTTGAAAGAGCTGACCAGGTTTGCTTTATTTTTGCACCAAGGCTGTCACACTGAGGATGGAGCAAGCTTGTTTTCTGCTGCTCCAGAGAATAGAACACAAAACAATGGATGAAAGCTACAGGAAAAGAGATTCCACCTCAACATTAGGAGGAACTTCCTGACAGTAAGAGTTATTTGACAGTGGGACATAATCCCACAGAGTGTGGTGGAGTCTCCTTCTTTGGAGATCTTTATGTAGAGGCTGGATGGCCAACTGTTGGGGATGCTTTGATTGTGAATTCCTGCATGAGAGGGGGTTGGACTGGATGGCCCTTGTGGTCTCTTCCAACTCTATGATTCTATGAACTCTATGAATATATCAAGGCCCACTCTATAAATAAGTTTAGGTAATGGAGACAGCACAGAATAAGTAAAGAGATAGTCCAGGAATACCTAGTTAATCTAAATGAATATAAGTCTCCAGAACCAGATGAATTACATCCAGTGGTATTAAAAGAACTTGCAAATGTAATATCAGAGCTATTGACAATAATCTTTCAGAACTCCTGGAGAACAAGAAAAGTCCCAGCAGACTGGCGGAGGGCAAACGTTGTCCCCATCTTCAAAAAGAGGGGGGAAAGAGGATCCCAACAATTATCGTTCAGTTAGTCTAACATCAATACCAGTAAAGATTGTAGAGCAGATCATTAAACAGAGAGTCTGTGAACATCTAGAAGGCAATGCCATAATCACAAAAAGTCAACATGGGTTTCAGAGAAAGAAGTCATGTTGGACAAATCTAATCTCTTTCTTTGATAAAATTACCAGCTTGGTAGATGAAGGGAATGCTGTGGATATCGTATATCTTGATTTCAGTAAGGCCTTTAGACAGGGTTCCCCATGACATTCTTGCAAACAAGCTAGTGAAATGTGGGCTAGACAAAGTAACTGTTACATGGATTTGTAATTGGTTGAGCGGCTGAACCCAAAGGGTGCTCAATAATGGCTCCTTTTCATCCTGGAGAGAAGTGACCAGTGGGGTCCCACAGAGCTCTGTCCTGGGCCCAGTGCTATTCAACATCTTTATCAATGACTTGGATGACAGAATTGGGAGCATACTTATCAAATTTGCAGATGACACCAAACTAGGAGGAGTAGCTAATACCAGTACTCCAGAGGACCGAATCAAAATTCAAAATGACCTTAATAGACTAAAAAGCTGGGCCAAAGCTAACAAAATGAATTTCAACATGGAGAAATGCAAGGTACTGCACTTAGGGTGAAAAAATGAAATGCACAGATATAGGATGAGGGACACCTCACTGAATGAAACTACATGTGAAAGGGATCTAGGAGTCCAAGTAGACCACAAATTGAACATGAGTCAACAGTGTGATGTGACAGCTAACAAGGCCAATGCAATTTTCGGCTGCATCAATAGAGGTTTAGTGTCTAGATCAAGGGAAGTAATAGTGCCACTGTATTCTGCTCTGGTCAGGACCCACCTGGAATATTGTGTCCAGTTCTGGGCACCACAATTCAAAAAGGACATTGAGAAACTGGAGCGTGTCCAAAGGACAGTGACTAAAATGGTGAAGGGTCTGGAAACTATGTCCTATGAGGAATGACTTAGGGAGCTGGGAATGTTTAGCCTGGAGAAGATAAGGTTAAGAGGTGATATGATAGCCCTGTTTAAATACTTGAAGGGATGTCATATAGAGGAGGGAGCAAGCTTGTTTTCTGCTGCTTCAGAGACTAGGACCCAGAGCAATGGATGCAAGCTACAGCAAAAGAGATTCCACCTCAACATTAGGAGGAACGTCCTGACAGTAGGGGCTATTCAATAGGGGAACAAACTCCCTCAGAGTGTAGTGGAGTTGCCATCCTTAGAGTCTTTAAACAGAGGCTGGATGGCCATCTGTCGGGGATGCTTTGACTGAGATTTCCTGCATGGCAGAGGGTTGGACTGGATGGCCCTTGTTGTCTCTTCCAACTCTATGATTCGATGATTCTATGGTGCACAGCAGTGGGTGGCATCTCTGCCAGGAGGAGCAGCTGTTCTGCCACCCTCTTGCTCAGAAGTTGGCAGCACAGTTCGTTCCCCTAGCCGTGGCTTTCTCTGCTGTCTCTCTGTTGCCAATGGGATGCTAACTTTCAGGTTCCAGGTCAGCACATATGGAAGAAGCTAATTCTTTAGATACCTTGGCCTCAAGGATTCATGGCTTTCTCAGTGTTGGTTACTTTGATATCCTGCCCTTCCTTCAATAAGCTCAGAGTAGCCTACATCACTCTATTTCTTACAGCTTTATGTACAGTACAAATAACCCTATTAAGGCAAGCTGAGAGTGTGACTGGTCCCAGGTAACCCTGTGAGTTTCATGACTCAATGAGGACTAGAATCAGGATCTGCTCCCCTCTATCTCTCCTTTAAATTGGGAATGGGGGTTTCCATACAGGAAACTCTATTTAGAGGAGATAAAAGAAAAGATTTAAAATGGATTCCATATAAAGATTAAATAAAGTGGGAGGGTAATGATGTTAAACGTATGTCTCAGGAAGAGTTGGCCAGAGAAGGATTTGAATTTCACTGGTATTGCTATAAACAAATATTGGAAAGATTTAATGTAGATTTAAAAAAACTGTTGCGGTTTCATAAAGAAAAAAAATTGGGTTTGAACTGAATTTCTGTACTGACGTTGAACATTTGATTGGGAAAATTTATAAGATGTTACTGAAAACAGAATTGGTACATAAACAGATAAAAGACTATATGGTTAAATGGGCCCAGAATTTGGGTTATAATATTGAGATGAAACATTGGGAGAAAAAGTGGATGGTGCGCTTGAAATAACTGTACTCTTATATAATATGAGAGAGAAAAATTATAAGATGATGTATCAATGGTACTTGATGCCAGGCAGATTGTCTAAAATATATCAAAGACTTAAAAACAAATGTTGGAAATTTGGAGTACATAAAGGTACTTTTTATCGTATTGGGTGGTCCCATGACAAAACAAAAAGTTATTGGAGATAAATACAAAAGTTAATGCAATCTATTTTTAAAAAATAGTGTGTATTAATTTAATTTTAAATGCAATCTATTTTTAAACGTAGAATTGACTTAAGATCGGAGTTGTTTTTATTAGGCATATTTATTTTTATTTTTTTATTTATTTATTATATTTGTATGCTGGCTTTCACCCAGAAGGGACCCAAGGCATATCAATGGAGAAATTTAAAAGTTTAAACTGTAAAGAAATGCATTATATGATTATAGCAGCAAAACTGCTGTTTGCCCAAAACTGGAAAATGGAGTGTGTTCCTGTAGAAGGGGATTGCATTATTAAACTTCTGGAGTTGGCTGAGATGGACAAATTGGTTGAACAAAGAAAAATAATTGAATTTTTTAATTTGAAGAAGAAACAAGGGAAGAATGTGGTTGTGAAAATTGAGGCTTAAAGTAATTTTGTTTATTAATTTAGGTCAGAAGTAAGATAAGTGTTTGTATTTCAGGCTTGGGAAGCATTCAAGTATAGTTTCTATGAGTTGTGTTCAGTGGGTTTGTGGTTACTGTGTGAATAGTTATATTTTTGTAACAATTGAGGGATTGAGGGAGGGGTAGTGTAGATCAGTATGATTTAGAGGAGAATTATGTTATTATATTTGTAATTAAATGGTTGTTTAGTTATGTGTGTTTTAAAATGTAATAAAATATTATTTTAAAAAATACATTGGGATTGGCAGGTGTCAACACTTTTTAAAAAACAAGGGAATGTATTCCTGGATTCTTTATTCATTTATTTATATACTGTAGTCACTTCCCTTACACGGGTATCCATTCTGGGGGGGGGCGCATAAGGAAAAATGCTCAAGCCCCATTAAAGGTAATGGGGCTCATGCCTGTGGCAGTGTGTGGCGGCACGTGGTGCGCACACCATTACTTTTCCAAGTGGTAGACTCCAACATCCAAACATGGACTTTTTCTGGCACAGCTTCCAGTGTATGCTGGAAGCTGCATAACGTGGGTGCACTCTCTGTGTGTGTGTGTGTGTTTTAAATGAACATTTTATCACAAAATTTTTCTAGGTAATATGCGCAGTTGGGCCCATTCTCAAAGCCTCTCTGTGAGGTAGGTAAGGTGTGAGAGAAGGTAATGGGTCTCTGAGTGGACTTCATAGCTGAGTCCTCCTTCCTGGGTTTGAGTGGGAGAGGTTGTTTTACCAGTGGAAGGCAATTACTTCTACACACATGCTCATAATTTTCAAGAAGGAACAGGACTTCACACAATAAAACCCTGGTAGCAGTGCATTCCCCACTGTGACTCTACCTTTCTGCTGTGGTGTGATTGTGTGTTCTTGTGAGGCAAGACACTGTGCTGATGATAGCAGTGCTGCTGGTAGGGTCTTTCATGTCAAGCAGGCTTTTGCTGAGCAGCCAGACTAAATGTGCCAAACAGCTACTGGGCAACATCAGCAGTGGATGGTGATACTGGTGGACAAACTTTCAGGGACAACGGCAGTGGCACCACAGCTAACGCTTGCTACTACTGCGCAGTGTGAGGCAAGACAAACCTTCTTTTGAACTTTTATTACAAAAACACTATGATGAGGCAATCTAAAATGAAACAAGAGAAGATTAAACTCCCAGGTTGGATGGTACTCAATGAGCTACTGGGGTAGAGTTGAGGACAACTGTGAGTAATGCTGTGGCTAATGATGCATTTGGATTTGCCACACTTTGCAGAAAGGTTTTCCAGGAAATCCAGAAGACATCACTAGGCCGAGTTTCACTGAATCACTGTTCTCTTCTCATCATCTAAAAAGCAAGGGGGAGTTTTGTGGCCCTCCATATGTTGCTGAACAAGCAGCTCCCAGCTAGTAGACTGTCAATGTTGTGGGATGAAGTGGACTGGGATCCAACAACATCTGGAAGACCACATGTCCTTCATTCCTTTTTAAAAGATATTGGCCATGTTCCTACATCAAAGCATGCAGAGAACAATACTCCACATGTGCCCTACTCCCCAGTAGTTGTGAAGCTTCAGGGGGCACTGTGATGGCCATTTACTGGCTGTGGACACAGTAGGAGGCAATGAAACAATGCTTTTCTGAAGAGGAAGAGAAATGAAGTCACTCTCCTGGACCTCCAGTGGACCAGGGGGTGGGCATTGCATAAGGAGATAGGGGATTGCTGTAGTGCAATGTCCAAAACAAACATATATGCAGGTTAACCTGCATTGCCATTGCCCCAACATGTTCATGTTGGAAACATCCCAACATGTTCAATGGAATTGCAGTGCCACCACTTCATATGTGGACTAGCCAAGAGCTGATGACTTGTGACATAGCAGACACTATGAAGGAGTTGCACAAGTAGTTGCTGCTATTTTGTGGTTGTACTCAGGGATGTCACTGAGGCAACAAACTGCACCAGATGACACCCTTGGGGGGGGGGGTGACACTACTGCTTCTGAAACATCTGTGATTTAACAGAAATGGGTTGTGGCATGTGCCTGCATCCCTTTAAAACACTGAAGAGATTGTGTGAGTGGGGCAAGACGCAGTGGAAAGAGAAAGGATAGGTCTTAGGTTGGGCGGGGGGGAGGAATAATTTTGAATTTTGAATATTAATTAAAATTATTTAAAAAAATAAAAAAAATAACATATTACCAAATTTTCACTTTAGCTACATTAAACAATGTAATGTAAATACACTTTGGCCATGTGTATGGTGTAATTTAAAGGAGGAGGTCAAATGTGGTTACTGCACCATCACCTGGTGCAGTAACCATGAGTTACTGCACTTGGTGATACCAACCCTAGTGATGCCATCAGTGAGCCTCCTAGTGGATCCTAAGTCTAGGCAAAGAGGCAAACAAGGACTTTATCACACCAGGCTGCTAAGATGCCACAAACACATTAGCTTAAAAACATCTGCTGCTCCAGAGAACAGGACCCGGAAAATGGATGCAAGATCCAGGAAAAGAGAATCCACCTCAATATTAAAAGGAACTTCCTGACAGTAAGGGCTGTTCGACAATGGAACAAACTCTCTTGGAGTGTAGTGGGGTCTCCCTCCTTGGAGGTCTTTAAGCAGAGGCTGGATGGCCATCTGTTGGGGATGCTTTGATTGAGATTTCCTGCATGGCAGGGGGTTGGACTGGATGGCCCTTGTAGTCTCTTCCAACTCTACAATTCTATGATTCTATGATTCACATTTATGGTAGTCAACAATTGAAAGTGACCCCACAAGCATACCATTTCAGCCTGAGGGCATCCAAACCATAGGGTTTCTGAGGTGCCATGGATCAGAGGCACTTATGGCATCTCCAGTGCTCTCCCATTCACAAGGTGCATTGAATTAAGCAATTGTGGCAGGACCTTAAGGAGTCTCCCCAGCTACCTGGTCCCAATGCACTCCCACCACCAAGAGAGTGCTGCAAGCCTCAGCTCTCAGATCCCTGAGAGCCCTTTAGTTGGGGCATTGTGAGGCTGAAAAGGTGGTGTTTGGGGTATATGTGGCATTATCAGACATAACTACAATGACATAACTCATCTTCATGGTTACATGTGACAATGCAGAACCTCAGCCAAAGTTAGGGTTTGTAGACTCCTCATCAAGGTTCGACCTGTGGAGGTACTAAACAGTCAGTATATAAATATCTATTCTAACTGTCTAACTAAATTATTGTATGTACAGCGCTGTGTAAATTTACAGCGCTTTATAAAGAAAGGTTAATAATAATAATAATAAGTTAGAAAGAACTGTAAAGATAAAGATAAAGGTAGTCCCTTGACATAAAAGTCTAGTTGTAACTGACTGTAGGGGGCGGTGCTCATCTCTGCTACTAAGCCAAAGAGCCAGTGTTGTCCGAAGATGACTCTGCTGGTCATGTGGCCAGTATGACTGCACTGAACCCTGTTACCTTCCCACCAAAGTGGTACCTATCAATCTACTTGCATTTGCATGCTTTCGAGCTGCTAGACTGGCAGAAACTGGGACTAGTGAGGGGAGCTCAGCTCACTCCATCATGCAGCACTCGGGCCCCAAAATGCCAACCTTCCCATCTTCTGATCATCAAAACTGGTGTCTTAACCACTAAGCCACTGCATCCAAAAAAGAACTGTACTGGAGTCTAAAACATTTTAAAACAGGTTTGGGAAATACAAATGTTGGCCTACAACATCCATAATTTTCTGTCATTTTGTGTGCTACCTAAGAAGGATGGTAGATGCACAGAATCATTGATTCACAGAATCCTAGAGCTGGAATGTTCCTTATGAGCTATTGAGTCCAACCTCCTGCTCAGTCTAGGATCTCCAGCTAGAGCATCCCCAGTAGTGGCTGTTCAGCCCCTTTTTGAAGATGCCTATAGAAGGAGACCCCCCACCACCTGTCTAAGCAATTAGGTCTATTGCTGAACCACTCTTACTGTCAAGAAGTTCCTCCACATGTTCTATCTCAATCTCCCTTCCTGTAACTTCAAACTATTATACCAGTTCCTACCCGCTGGAATGGCAAAGAACAGGCCTGTTTCACTCCACTCTGTAACAGCCCTTGAAGAAGGCAGTCATGTCACCCCTCAGTCTTCTCTTCACCAAGCTGACTGTGCCCAGATCCTTCAACCTTTGCTAATATGCTTTGTTCTCCATATCCAACAACATCTAAAACTGTCCCATGTTGCTCACAATTATCTCAAAATGTGGAATCCAGTTTACAAGAGTACATTTTCAAACAAATACAGAAAAAAGCATGTAATGATTTAATATCTTCTTCTCAAGACACAAGGGTCTCTAATAGAGTCCTTACTGTCATCCATTTTGTAATTCCCAGTGTTCTTTGGTGGAAATTATACCTTTAAAATCCCCCAGAAACCAACAGACAGTATGGCAAGCCAACAGCATCTTAAAAAGTCCCAGTTTTGAGAGTTGTCTTCCCTCCAAAGTAATTTTTCCAACCTCCAGTTAAAATGGTATAAAAGTGATACAATTAGTGTACATAATAATAACAACAACAACAACAATAATATTTATATTTCCCACCTCTCCCTTCAGATCGAGACGGGATTACAGTCTGTCTCTTTGGGCTTGTCTATATGATTTAAATACTTCTCATTCTTTTAGAATACAATTCCTCCACACATGATTAGGAGGAATTTGAGCTTTTTGTGGGGAGTTCCCCTGAAAAACTCCTCAAACTCTGCAGAAAAAAGAATTGCTATTTTTACCAGGGTATCCAGGAGTATCCATGAGGATGCCCATTATCAAATTCACGTCCATCTGGCTGCTTCGCATCGATTTGCATGCCTGTGCATTTTCATCAGAGAGAGGACGAATAGATGCAAATGTGCATAGGAAAGTGAAGTTAATTAAGCATCAATGTAAACGTGAAAAATCTGCAGCAGTTTGCATAATACACTTAAGTGTAGACTAGCTCATTGTGAGTTCTGTGTATTGACGCTGCAGAAATAAAGCAGTTTGATACCACTTTAACTGTCATGACTCAGTGTTATGGAATTCTGGGATTTGTAGTTTTGTGAGATATTTAGTTTCCCTTTTCAGAGCTCCTTGATGCCCCACCAAACTACAAGTCCCAGAATTTCATAGAGTCATGACAGTTAAAGCGGTGTCAAACTGCTTTATTTTTGCAGCATGGCAGCAGCCTGAGAGAAGCAGCAGCAAAAACTCTGCCTTGTAAGGGAAGTCAGTGCCATTCTGACACAAGGACGTACCCCAGAGCACTTTAGAGTTACAGTGGGAGTTTTAGCATGGATATTGCAGCTGTGCCTCCTTTGGCAACTGTCTGCTTGTCTCCCTGGACTAGGAATAGCTGGCATGAAGGCCCTGGACATCTGGATTGTGGGCTGGCACCCAAAGTAAGCCAGGATTCAAGAGATGTAAGAGATGACAAAAGTCCTCAGAACCAATGCGTATGAAGAACCAAAGGTTAAACTAGGATAGAGGTGAGAGGAGGGAAACCAAACAAAGCAAATCCCAAAATTATAAGGTCACGGGGGTTCCTTTCAAGAAACATATTTCCTAACTGATGATTGGAAAACCTCAGCCACGGTTGCCATATGGAAGCTGTCCATCACAGATTAAACGTCAGCATGTACAACAATAACATATTTCTTCACATTACCTCAGAAGCAACGCTTTTCCATGGAATCAATTCACGCATTTGGCCACCTATTAGTAAATGATGAATAATAAAGTGGTAACATAGTAGGTGATGTACATGAAGAGGCAAAGGAACCCATCATTGCCAAAGGACAAACCAGCTTCTTCCCAAACTTCATGAACTATATTCCCTGAGGCATAAAAGTTGTCACTTGTGTTTTGCAGGAATAATAAATTAATATAAATTTGACTTTGGAAAGCAAAAGAGAGTGTTTGGTTTTGTTTTGTTTTTAATATTCCCTGCATGTGGAATCAATAAGAAATAAAAGCAGCCATGTTGAATCAGGCCAAAGGTCTCTCTAGTCCAATATTTTGTTTTGCACACTGGCCAAATAGCTGCCTCTGGGAAGCATATGGGCTGAAATGCATCCTTCATCTTGCACTCACCAACAACTGGAACACTGCCTTTGATAATGGAGATAATATATAATCATACACAATAGCTGTTGATGGCCCTTGTTTTTGTTTTCCTTTGAAAGCCATCCACATTGGCAGCTATAACTACATCATGTGCCAGTTAATCAACAGTTTAACTACATGCTGTGTGAAGTAGCACTTCCTTTTCTCTTTTCTGACTTTCCCACCATTTAGGATCAGTAGATAATCCGTTTCTGACATTAGGGGGGAAAGGCAGAAAAGCTTCTTCCCCTCTGCTTTCTCTACACCATGCATGATTTCAAACCCACTATCATTTCACAGATGAAAAATGGACACAGATGTCCAAGCGACATCAGAGGGTGGTCAAAATAGCAAAAGTTATTGATGAGTAAGAACAGGCAAGCTAAGAGAGGCTGCAGCAATTTGCTTCCCCTTGAGCTTACTGAAAAGGCAAGATTCAGCCTCCTTCTCTCTTCTTCCCCATGCTGAGTTAACTGAGTGCAAACTACTTTTGTACAATTGGTCCTTCATATCTATGGATTCTTTATCCATGGATTCAAGCATCCTCAACTTGAAAATATTTTTTTAAAAATATAAATTACCTTGATTTTGCCATTTACATATAAGGGGCACCATTCTACTGTTCATTGTATTTAATGGGACTTGAACATCCATGGATTTTGCTATCCACAGAGGGTCCTGAAACCAACCCCCAGCTGATACCAAGGGCCCACTGTAGAAGCCAGGGCATTTTAGAAGCAACTGAAAAAGTGGAATAAGAGAATTAACTAGTAGATTTATTTATTTATTTATTTATTTATTTATTTTCTGCCTTTCTCCCCAGATGGACCCAAGGTGACCTAAGATAAATTTAAAAAAATTAATACAATTCAAAACAATTAAAATCATCTACAAACAATATAAAATCAGATAAAAATACACAAAATTGAAAAGCATAACTAAAACCCACCTAGTCCATAAAAACATCCTGATATCAATTTTATATCAAATGCCTACTTAAATAAAAATGTCTTTGCTTGCTGATAAAAAGTAAGCAAGGAAGGGACCAGCCTAGCTTCCCATGGAAGGGCATTCCAGAGGGTGGGAGCAACCACCGAGAAGGGTCTCTCTCATGACTTCACCAAATGAGCCCATGAACATGGTGGGACCAAGAGAAAGCCTTCTCTTGAAAATCTTAGAGTTGGATTCAGAAGAAGCAGGAGGGAAGATAGGAGGAAGAAATATCAACAACTTAAAGTATGCAGATGACACAATAATACTGGCGGAAGACATCTCAGACTTGGAATAGTTAATGAGAAAGGTCAAAGATGAAAATGCAAAGGCAGGGCTAATGCTGAACATAAAGAAAACGAAAATAATGACCACAGAAAAAATACATAAATTTAGTCTGAACAATGAGGATATTGAAATATCAAAGAATTCCTGTACCTGAGATCAAACATTGACCAGAGTGGAGACTGCAGTCAAGAAATAAGAAAAAGAATAGGAATGGGAAGGGCAGCTATGAAAGAATTAGAAAAGATCCTGAAGAGCAAAGATATACAAAGGAGCACTACAGTTAGAATTGTGCAGGCAATAGTATTTGTCATCACCATGTATGGATGCAATAATTGAACAGTGAAGGGAGCAGACAGAAAGAAAATCAACTTATTTGAGATGTGGTGCAGGAGAAGAGTGATGAGGACTGCCAGAAAGACAAACAAAAAGGTCCTTGAACAAATCAAGCCAGAACTCTCCTTGGAAGCCAAGATGGTCAAACTGAGGCTGTTGTACTTCAACCACATCATGGAAAGACATGGATCACTAGGAAAAACAATAATGCTATGAAAGGTAGAGGGGAGAAAAAGGATGGGATGACTGCAAGCAAGATGGTTGGACTCAGTCAGGGAAGTCACAGGTATGGGTTTGCAGAAACTCATCAGTGAAGGATAAATAGTCTTGGAAGTGTCTCATCCACAGGGTTGCTATAAATTGGTGCTGACTCAAGGGCAGTTAACAACAAAAGAAGATCTAAGGCTCTGGCTGATTCATATGCAGAGATACAGTCTCTCAAATAGTCTGGACCTAAGCCATATAGGCTTTATAGATCATGACAAGCACATTCAATTGTATCTGGAAATGAACCAGTAGCCAGTGAATCTGTTTCAACAAGAGAGTTATATGCTCCCTATAACTGGCCCCAGTCAGCATTCTAGCTGTGGAGGCTTGCACACAGTGGTGTTTCCGAATAGTTTCCAAAGGCAACTCCACATAGAGTGTGTTACAATACTGCAAACAAGATGTAATCAAGGCAAGTGTCACCATAGTCAAATCTGACATCTCATGAAATGAGCACAGTTGGCACTGTGGGAATGCACTCTTGGCCACTCCTGAAACCTGGGCATCCAGGTTCAGAGTTGAGTCCAGGGGAACACCCAAAGCAAACACCCTGAGATTTCAGGGAGAGTGTAACACTGTCCAGCACAGGTAAAGTTCCTATTCCCTGATCTGCCTTACAAATGACCAGGAGTGCCTCTGTCTTGTCTAGATAAAGTTTCCATTTAATTCATCTAGTCCATTATTGGCAGCAGACACTTGTTCAGCACAGACATCTTCCTTGGAATCTGATGGAAAGGAGAGATAGAGCCGGGTGTCATCCACATATTAGTGACACTGCACCCCAAAACTCTGGATGATCTCTCCTAGCAATTTCGCAGTTTCATGTAGATGTTAAATAACATAGGGGACAGGACATAGGGGATCTCACAGGCCAATGGACAGGGGCTTGAACAGAACTTTCTCAACACCACTTTCTGGTCTCTTCCAACACTTTGATTCTATGATTCTGAGTTTGCCCCTCCAAGAAAGACTGGAACCACTGCATAACAGTGATCCCAAGTCTCATCTCACAGAGGTGTCCCACAAGGATACCATGGTCAATGGTATCAAAAGCCACTGAGAGATCTAGAAGGACCAACAGAGACACACTCCCCCTATTCAGTTCCCTGCATTGGTCATCCACCAAGGCAGCCAAAGTTATCTCCATCCCATAGCCAGGTCTGAAGCCAGATTGAAATGGATCTAGATAATCTGTCTCTTCCAGAAACCCTGGAGCTGGGAGGCCACCACTCATTCCAGAAACTTGCCCAAGAATAAAATATTAGAGATTGGACGATAGGTATCCAGGATGGTGAGATCCAGGAGATCTTTTTCAATAATGGCCTCACCACAGCCTCCTTTAGGGAGGATGGAAATCTGCCTTGCCTCAGTGAGGCAATCACCACTTCCTCTAGCTGCTTTCAGAAGCCAGGAATGGCAAAGATCCAGTATGCATTTGGTGGCCCTCACTTTCTCAAGGATCCTGTCCACATCCTCAGGCTGCACAAACTGAAACTTATCCAAATCAGGACAATTGGAAGGAATATGATTTTATACACCTTTATCTTATTTCTCTTAGACACCTTGTTCTAAAACAGCCCCAAACTCTGGAACCTTTCATCAAAAGGGAATTGCTCCAATCCCCTGATAATTTTGTTTGCTCTTTCCTACTCTACAATATCTTAAAATGATAAACTCCTATACTGGAACAAGAGATGGGAGAAGTGTCATTCCTTTTCCCACTGGTGTATTCGTTGATTCTATCAAACATTTCCCTTCCTGCCTGCACTTGAAGTCCTGCTCACAAGGGCAGGTGAAACAACTTGCAGCTTCATCTGGTAATTTAAAAGGTATAGGGCTGATCTTGTCTTTTCTTCTTATTTTGCTTTTATAATGTGATGAAGGAGACACTTTTATCTCACAAACCTTGCTCAGCCAACCCTCAGCGTTGCTCACTGCCAATAACTGCTATCAATAAAGCACAACTTGACACATAATGAAAGAGAAATGACAGCATCTATAATCCAGGAAATTAACTATCCAGTATCCTAACAGCAGCAATTAACTGCATCACAGGTTTTCCTGTAATTTTCCACATGTAATTTATAACAGATGCAGACCAGACTGCCCCATCTCTCACTACCAAATATCAAAGTAAATAAAAAGGCATGGTGTTTTCTCCTAACAAAAATGATCATGAGTGGATTCTTCTAAAAAGTCCCAAATTACTAAAGCTAGAGAGTATAAACATGAGACAAGGTTGGCACAATTATTTATGTTATGATTCTCTTCAAACTGATAAAGACTTTCAGTTACATCTTCTTAGAAAAACTTTATTCCGGATTTGGAAACATTACAAAAAAAAATTATCGTAAGATTCCTATCTGGACTTCCCCACAGGAAGCCTTTTATAATAATGATTATTCAGACAACACAACATGGATTAAATACAAAGAGTTAGAGCTAGACAAGGGAGAGGAAATGAAAATTAAGTCCAGAGAACAATTGCACCAAGAGGGCAAATGAATTGCCTAGCTTCATTTCTTGCAAATTAAAGAAAGATTCAATAAAGATTTAAAAACAATGGGAATTGAATCAGACCAGAAGGCTATTGATAAAATTTTATTAGGAGGAGAAAGAGGATTTATAAAAAAAAAAAAACTTACAAATTTTTGTTAGATATTGAATTAAAGGATGAAACTATTAAAGACTCAAGTGATCCGCTGGATGCAAAACATAGGAAGACCAATATCTTTAGACATAAGGGAGCATATATGGAAAATCAACCAAAAGTTTACAAAATGTAACAATTAAAAGAAAATTATTTAAAGATGTTTCATAGATGGTATCTAACATCATCAAGGCTTTCCAAACTGTCTAAACATCACGATGGCAAATGCTGGAAATGTAAGGAGAAAATTGGTACCATGTATCACAGTTGGTGGCAATGTGTATTAATTTAAAAAAAATTGGCAAGACATACATAAAGAAATGCAGAAAGTATTACAATTAAACATCCCTTTCTTACCAGAATTATTTTTATTAAATACAGTAGATATGTTTCAACCTAAACTGAATTCAAACAAAACCAGCTTGATCCTGTATATTATTACTGCAGCCTGAATTGTATTAGCCAAATACTAGAAAGTTACAACAATTCCCTCTACAGAAGAATGGAAACTAAAACTTCAAGAATTTTGGAGTATGGCTAGATTATCCATGTATGCAGCAGGGAGAACAACTCAAGAATATGAAAATGAATGGGAAATAGTTGAAGAAAGATGGTATCCAATAGATTAAATAGGCATTATATAGAGGACTGATGATAATTTGCAAGTCCAAGACCCTAAGACCCTATTTATTTACAGATAATGTAAGGTTTGACATGCATACGGTATATCATATCTTATGGGGTTGCAATGTACTGTGTTTTGAATTTCTAATTAATAACAGGTTTATCGCTTTAACAACAACTTAAACAGGTATCTTTCCTTTCCTTTCCTTTCCACCTTTCCCCCTTTCTCCTATTCCCCCCTTCCCGTTTGCCCCTTTCCTTCATTCCTCATCCTTCGTTCTTCCCTTTTTTCCCTTTCTCTCTTTTTTCCTCTTCTTTCTTTTCTTTGCATTTATTTTATCCCCTTTCTTTCTTTTCTTCTTTTAAATATTGTGTATACAACTTTGTTAACTCTTTATTGTATAAATGTCTAAACATTTTTTTTAAAATGATCATGCTGCCCGAGCAGACGTTGTGGGGGGAGGGTATTTCACCAGATAAGTGCCAACAATGAATTGATTCTGACCCATGCTTTCCCCAGAACTTGAAAATGTTGGCCTTAATTCTGTTGTTAGTCCTACCTAAAGTAGAATCATTGAATCAATGGGATTTTTTTTTAACATAAAGATTTGCTTTTTTTTCTATTATTGGTGGCCAGGCAGATCAGAATTACTCAACACCTTTTTTTGCTTCAGTCTTCTTAGAAAAGGAAAAGGGTGGTCAGCCTGAGGATAATGGAGCAGAGGACAGAATAGGGGAATTTCAGCACAGAATAAGTAAAGAGATAGTACAAACTCCCTCAGAGTGTGGTGTAGTCCTTGGAGGTCTTTAAACAAAGGCTGGATAGCCATCTGTCGGGGATGCTTTGATTGAGATTTCCTACATGGCAGGGGGTTGGACTGGATGGCCCTTGCAGTCTCTTCCAACTCTATGATTCTAGGTCATTGTCAGTGGTTGGAAGAATCCTGCAGCACCTAATTTACACCTATGGTATAAAATGTTATGTAATTTAGCACTCTCAAAAACACTAATGTGGCAAGTAAGAGGGATAAAATGTGGCAAGTAAGAGGGAAAATTTCTAATGTAAATTTGATTTACATTAGAAATGAATGGCAACCACATTATCTTGAAGATTATCTTCAAGATAATGTGGTTCCCATTCATTTCTAATGTAAATCAAATTAATGAAGAAAAAAGCCATATTTCACTGGTCCATGGATTCATCTGGAAAGGATTGATCCAATAAAATAATTAGCCTTGTGGAGCTCTCCAAGGTGCTGTGCCTGTTATTCGAGGGATAGGGATAACTCCTTTAAATTCTGCATTATAACTTGGAGTAGGTTTACACTCCCGTTGATGTGGAAGCCACTATGCCGCCATCGTCTTTAGGTCTGTTGTCACCATAGAACCTTTTTGTGTTTATCCTGTACATGTGGAGAGAATCATTACAGAGTTTAACCACTAGAAGGCAGTGGACTTATTTAGAGCTGGGCAGAATCAGCTTTATGTTCTGATCCTGTTTTAGAGAGAGAGAGAGAGAGAGAGAGAGAGAGAGAGAGAAGTTCTTGGTTAACTTCATGACTGTGTGTTCTCCTCCAAGCCTTCTATGACTTCAGAGCAGCAAGGGAAGGTCTAGTGAGATGATGCCAAGATGGAATGGGGAATTCCTGGCAAAGTGGCTGGTGTGTCTGTATACCGAACAGTATGCCAATGTTGTCTGGTAGAAGTCTTCATCTCTAAGAGGTCTTTGCCAATGTGTGTTTGCATGAAGAGACCGGAGGCTAAGGGGGAAGGAGCTGAGTCATTCTGCGGGCATCCTCTCAGACACTGGCATTCCTGTAGATGGCAGAAATTATGATGTGAACAGAGAAGCGATTATGTCTTTCCTTGCCAGAAGTCATCTGGTAACAACCTACCTGTTGGTGAAAGGGAAGGGCTAGCATACCAGCACATACCTGTGAAAGGCGTGCCTACAAGCAAATGCAGCATGTAGCACACCTCATGTTCCCACAGGAAAAAGAAGGATTTGTTCACACTGCACATATACAGTAGTCCTTCCACATTCACTGGGTTTAGGAGCATAGGATCCCTGTGGAAGTGGGAAAACCACAAATAAAAAAAAGGCGCTACTTTTTAAAAAAATCTGAGAGACCACCTCTCTAGGAATCTCTAGGTCCTCCAGCACATCTCTGTAGTCAACATCTGCCAAAGGTTGATCATAGAATCATGCTGGAGGACCTATAAATGCCTAAAGAAGTGTTTTCTTTAGTAATCTCAAGGTCCTCCAGTACAACTCTGTGGTCAATTTCCAGCAGAACTTCTCTATAGGACCTAGGGATTCCTAGAGAGAATATGTTAATAAAATCGGAAAATAATCAAAACCACACAAGTCAAATGGCAAATGAGGAGGGCTGACAGTACAGCAATTTGATCCCACTTTCATGTCCAAGGCTCCATCCTATGGGGAAACTGTGGTTTCATGAGGGATACTAAGAATTCTTCAGATGCTATGATTCAGGGTGTGCTGCAGAATTCTAAGCATCTTACCAAACTGCAAACCCCAAGTTTCTGCAGAACAAAGCTGCAGCAGTTAAAGTGGAATCAAACTGCTATATTTATGTAGTGTGATATACCTGAAAAGGGATGTGATTAGTCCTTCTGGTTGTAACTGCACTAAGGAATGGGGCAAGGTTAGAGAGGGTGCTGATCTTATTATTGACATATCATGGAACAAAATGAATATGGTGTGCCTTTTGTCCTCTCCAGATCCCAGGTCATGTAAAAAGTGCAAATGAAGGTAGTCATGGGCCACACAATGGATTGCATTTATGCAATACTGATAGATCAGATAAAATGTACTTGGTAGATGCTTTAGCTCAGAGTGCTTGAGG
This sequence comes from Sceloporus undulatus, assembly GCF_019175285.1. Taxonomy (NCBI): domain Eukaryota; kingdom Metazoa; phylum Chordata; class Lepidosauria; order Squamata; family Phrynosomatidae; genus Sceloporus; species Sceloporus undulatus. The sequence goes on along the minus strand of NC_056523.1, from coordinate 177,177,656 downwards.
CAACCTCCTTTTATTACTGCCACACCTTATGGGATGTGATTGATTTGTTACAAGCACCCCTGGAGGGAAACAACAGGCCTCTACATGGAATAGATGGGAAAGGGCAACTGATGTGCAAATTCCAATCTCCATGTGCACCCCACTCTCCTTTTACCAGAATGCATCCAAATGCCTTTATTCTTGGACATGTTCTGTTTCATGGGTTGGGAATGCTGAGGGCCAGAGGAAAATTAATGAACAAGACACAAGATGTACAGGCATCAACCATCCTAAAATATTGAATGTGGTTTTGCTATTTAATTGATAGACCTTGCCATTATAAAGAAACAGATGAACATATTAATGCTGTTTCCAAAATGGCATCGCTGCTGTAGACTGTAGCAGCAATAAATTAATAAATGAGCAAGAGAAGGGGGGAGAGTTTTGTGGTACCTTAAAGGCTATCACATTTATTGTAGCATGACCTTTCATGGGCTAAAACCCCATTTCATCAGATGCATGAAGTATTATCCAAAGTTTCTGGTATGTGCACATATACAGTACTTTCAGTTGCAATGGTATTGTGAGGTCAAAGGGAAATTAAATACAGATAGTACTTAACAATGACAATTACACTATGCATTACTAATATGTTACTGGTACTTTGCTTCTGATGTTAATAATGCCAAGTCAATAATGTAATTTTCACAGCTAATAATACCCTTGGTTCTCTCAATCCAACTCCCTAGCCATGTGTTCTCTCTCAAAGGAGCTGTGATTATTCATGCATGTGATAAAGTGGGCTGCTGTCCTCTAAAGTTCATGCTATAATAAGCTTATTAGTCTTTAGAGTGCCTCTGAATTACATTTAAATTTTCACTGTATTACATTTAAAAATGAAAATAACACTGTAAATTATCTTCTGAAACAAATATTTTCATTTCAGACACCAATGCTACTAGCTAAAATTATCCCCGTATAAATTTTTTGAGATATGACATATATCTTTGACTATAAACCAACTTATTGTATACTATATACAGTGTTCCCTCCACATTCCCTGTGCTTAGGGACACTGGACCCCCGTGAAAGTGGAAAAACCACAATTTTTTTAACCTGAGAGATGACCTCTCTAGGAACCTCTAGGTCACCCAGCACAACTCTATGGTCAACATCTGCCAAAACTGATCATAGAATCATGCTACAGGACCTTAAAATGCCTAGAGAAATGTTTTCTCTAGTAATCTCTAGATCCTCCAGCACAACTCTATGGTCAGATTCCAGCAGAATCTCTCTGGAGGACCTAGGGATTCCTAGAGAGAACATATTAAATGTTAGGAATATTAACATATTCCTAAAATGCAAAGATATACAACCGAGCACAAAAGTTGGATTCATCCAAGCCATTGTATTCCCTATTACCATATATGGATGTGAGAGCTAAACATTTAAGAAAGAAGACAGGAAGAAGTCAATTAATTTGAAATGTGCGGCAAAAAAAAAAAAAATACTGGATTGGAATTTATAAAGTAATAGTAGTTGATCTTAAAATCCCAATAACCTTTACACCAGAAACATTTCTATTAGGGATGATAAGTGATGAGTTAGATGTGAATTTTGGAAAATTGTTATTTTACCTTCTTACATGTGCAAGAACAACCTACGCAAGAAGATGGAAGATGGAGGAAGCTCCTTCAACAGAGCAGTGGCTGATCAAAGTCCTCGAAACAGCAGAAATGGATAAACTGACATGCTGGCTAAAGAATAAAACAGAAGAAAGTGTTGGGAAAGAATGGGAGCGGTTCTATGATTTTTTAAAAGACAAATGGAAAAATGTGACTTTGATGTAATGTAATAAATAAGATAACGGAGAGTAAAAATAAGAAGTAGAAGATTTAAGGGAAAAAAGAGATCTTGATCATAGCCTCGGTTTATTTAAAATTAAAACTTTACTAGCTTAAAAAATGTTAAAGGCTAAATTTGGAAGGTATTATAAATTTGATAACAAATAGAAATGAAGGTATTTTATGTTTTAGATTTTACCTTAAAAATGTGAAGAAAACTTAAGAAGAAGAAGAATTTATGATAAAACAAGTTAAAGGAAAAAAAGAGAATGTATTATGTTAAACTACGAAGAACAGGAAGTAAATTTATGTTATGTGTGTTTTATAAATTGTAAGAAGGACATGTGGGTATGTGGGTGAGTTTAATGTATTCTGTGACGGTGTATTTTAAATGGTTGTTTTATGTCTGTGATGTTATGTGGAAATTATAAATAATAATAATAATAATAATAATAATAATAATAAAATTAATTTGAAATGTGGTGCTGGAGAAGAATGCTGAGGATTCTGTGGACAGCCCAAAAGACAAACCAATGGCTCCTAGAGGGATCAAGCCAAAAATCTCCATGGAAGCAAAGATGACAAAGGTTAGGTTGTTGTACCTCAGACACATCATGAGGAGGGAGGACTCATTGAAAAAAAACACCAATAATGCTAGGAAAGGGGGAGGGAAGTAAAAAGAGAGGAAGGCCACAAGCATTTGCAGGAACTAAGCAGAGTAGTGGAGGACAGGGACTCCTGGAGATGTCTCATCCTCAGGGTCACCATGGGTTGAGGTAAAGGACCAAGCAAAGGAAAACAATGCCAAAGAATTTACATAATTCCAGCAAGTATATATGAATATGTACAGTAATTCATCTTTCTCTATCTACTTCTTGGCATAATATTTGAACACAGGAAGTATAATTTCCTTGCTTATTACACTTATAACCCATCTTTCCTTCACTGAAGCATACATGGCTCCCCTTCGTCCCATTTCATCCTCACTAAAATCCTGTTCAGGCAGAGGGAAAGGGAGTCATGCCTAAGGGTCACCCAGGGAATTTCATGGCTCAATGGTGATTTGAACACCCATCATCCAGCTCCCAGCCCTGTGCTCCAACCACTCTGCTATTCCAATTTTCATGCTTTCTTGCTTTGATGGCTCCAGACTAGTCACACTTATAAATAACAGAATGTCCCACTCACCTGATTCCTCTCAAAAGCTCACCTTGTTGGAGTGAAAGCATCACTTCTGGGGAAAGCCTCCTGGAGTGAAGCAATGAAGGCCAAAAATAATTGTTAGCTTCATAACTATGGGAGGATCTCACACCGTGCATGGTTGATAACTAGCACCATGCTTAGCAAATTAATGGAAATGTTTGGATTCCCCAGTGTGTCCCAGTTTGCCTTTGTGAGGCCAGGATTTTCAAATATACAAACAGGAATGAGAAGAGTGGGGGGGGGATAGATTTCTTGGCTTCAGCTTTTAAGAATGCATTAGAAGATGTTTCTTAATGCTTTTGCTAAAGGGAGGTGGGATTTGTGTGACTTTTTCTCAGGTGACAGATCACACCCTTCTCAAACATGACCTTTCCTCTTGCTCTTCCTCTAATTGTCCCCTTTGTGTACCTGTTCCATGTAGCAGGCAGTTCAGAAGGCTAGTACATTCATAGAAAGAGATCAGTGCCTGGTGTTGAGATAGAAGATTTTTAGAGTTTCATATTTGGTATGCATATATATGTAGTTTGTAGAAATTAAATAAAAGGTACATGCATTGGAATGAATTTGAGAGGCCCAGGAATGCAGGCAAAAGAGCAAGATTTAAGACAGAGTGACCCAAGGCTCTGACCTCGAGGATCTGGAAATTGTTGTTAGTTAAAGTTAGCAGAGAGACATGAATCCTGGAGAAGAGGTATCTCCGCAAGAACTAGAAGGGGGGCAAAGACAGATAGGGCTAATGGAATGTGGCTAAAATGTACCTTTAATGTATTCATGCATCTGTACCCTGATTGTACGAAAATCCTATATGTTTAACTTTTACCATATCCAATGGGATATGCCAGATAGAGTTCTTTGTTTCTATCCTATATAAAGCAGCCATTTTCCTTGTTCGGGGCTCTGGGATCTTTGTTGGAATGTGAATTCCTCCCAGAGTGACAGCTGTCTAAAATAAACAATCTGTGTTTTGCAAATTCATCTTGGTCCCCTCCTTTCTGATTCTGTCAGACCGGGTTTGCTGTGAGTCAAGTGGAAGTGTTTTATCAGTTTTCCACAACAGTGTCCAGTGGTGACATTGCTCTGCATAGACCCAACACTTCAAGAAGTCTTGCTGCATCATGTAAACAGCATTCCTTGTCTTCACCTGTCTTCCTTGACACCAGCCTCCTTTCACAGTGTCTCCGGAAGCAGCTGCCTTGATACTGCTGGATGGAAAGGCCTAGGCTGATATTCAACCCTACATGGTTTGGGTCCAGATTACCTGTGAGGCTGCCTCCTTTGTTATAATCCTACCCATATACTCAGGTAAAAGAGAATTTAAAAAGAGAATTTAAGGCGCGTTACAGACCACCGAGAAGCGGCGGTCTGCTGCCGCCGCTGGTTGCACCATCCAGGAACCACAGCAGCCAAACCGCGCGGTTCCCGGACGCTGCACAGAAGGAGCGCAAAAATCGCACTCCTTTCTGGGCCCCGGAAGAGACGTCGCGAGGCACTAGTCGCACACTGCTGCCATTTTTTACGGACTCAGTCCATGCTAGGGTTAGGGGCATCTGGAAGACTGAGTCTGTCCTAGGGTGCCTGTTTATAACGGGCCAAAAACATGCTGTCTGAATTTAAAAGAGTATTAAAGTTTTATCTGTTCCGACAGGCCTACCCAGTCAATTTTAAATGATGAATTTTAAATTGGCATGTGTGCATATAATGTTTATTGATTTTTTAAAAAAAGTATGAAAACATAAAAAACAAAAATGCACAAAAAGTTCCACCAAAACCATGCAAAACATACACACATTCACATCAACAACAACCTTCTCCCCCCTTGCCCAAACACTTGGAGTTGTCATAAGTTGGAAATGACTTGAAGGTACACAACAGCAATAACAACAACATGCCAGATAATTTGCAAATGAGGCAAGGCTATTGTAGAGTAAAAGCCTATCTGGAAGGTTCCCTTTGTGTTTTTCATTTCATATATTTTCTAAGTTCTGAATGCAGCCCATTCTTTTTGAAGACAAATAAATACATTTAGAGGCTCTTGTGATCATAGATACTCTGTGTCTGTGTTTAATTTTTTTTTTTTTTTTAAAGAGAGATTTTCTAAGCACATGCCTTGTACCTTCTCACCAGTAAGCCACCACATGCATCAGGAGGTGGGAGAGTCAGCCTTTTTCCCGAATGGGCAGAAAGCATAGTTTCTCCATTTAGGTTTGAGAAGCCTCCTCCTGCCAGCTGGGACACTGAATGGGAAGAAAGCCATGTGAGAAGGATGCTATGCGGTTGCAGCTGCACCTTCTTCAGCAATATCTTGGGAAGGGCCTAAAGCTAGGCAGTCATTTCCCAGGGTAGTTTAGTGGTAGCTCAGAAGAGCTACAATTCCCTTTCTCAGCAAATTGATTCTGGTGGGACCCTGCAGGCTCAGGCCTGACTCTCCCCCCCCCCCCCCTTGAAACACGCTGGGGCTGGTTGCTGGCCAGCTTACTCCTGATTTGGTTGCCAAAGCACCTGAATGCCTGTGAAGCACTTTTGATGGGTTTGCCTTGAAGGCTCTCCCAACCATCTTCCAGAGCAGGAGGGGAAATGGCACTTGTTTCCTTACTGGTATACTTGGGGCAAAAGTGGGGCATCCTTTCTTCTTCAGAATCAGGAATCTAGTGCTCCCCTTGCTTCCCAAGCAAACCTATCTCCAACAAGCTTTGATGGGTTCTTCAGATGATTGTTAGAAGGTTACTTCTTCTTTTTGTTTTTTTTCTCTTTTGCATATTTTGTTTGTAAGATGCCTTGTGTATTCTTTTTTAAAAAAGAAAAGTATCCTATTATGATGCCAATGGCGATCACAGAATCATAGAATTGGAAGTGACCACAAGGGCCATCAGTCCAACCCCATTCTACCATGCAGGAAGACACAACCAGTGGTGATAATGATGATTCAATTAATTAATTAATCTCAAAGAGTGAGGTGGATCTCCCCACGAAGGCAAGAGCAGATCCTGGGCAGGTGGAAGTTCATCTTTCATCTCGTAATGTACAGGCCAACTCCACTTTGAGAACATAAGCTTCCTGCAATTCAGAAAAGCTTTATTCAGCAAGCCGAGATTATCAAATTACATGTCAGGACTTTTTGGCTGTCCATGGTATCCTCAGCAATCTTCTCCAGCACCACATCTTGAATGAATTACAGTCGGACCTTCTTATACACGGATTTTTTATACACGGATTCAAGCATATAGGTTTGAAAATGTTCCAAAAAGTATAAATTCCAAATATCAAACCTTGATTTTCCAATTTTTATAAGGGACACCATTTTTCTATGCCATTATATTTAATGGGACTTGAGCATCCATGGATTTTGTTATACACGGGGGATCTTGGAACCAAACCCCAGCATATAACAAGGGTCCACTGTAATTTTCTTCCTATCTCCTTTCTTCACATCCATACATGGTGATGGGCAAGACAATGGCTTGGATGATTCTAACTTTAAGAGTTCAAACAATTCCTCCTCTACAAAAGCCTTCAGCCCATTTGTCAGCAATTAAAAACAAATTATTTTCCCAGCTCTGGCGCTACCTTCTTTTCCCTCTGTACCAAGCTACAGATTTCCCCAAGAATGACTTTGGTAATTGGCAACTCTAACTTCCTCCCGATACCTCTGATCATTATCCCAGACTGTGCCTGATACACAATTTTTACTTCTCCCAGCCTCACCAATAGGATATCATAACCTATCATCCTCCATTTACACATGTATGTTCAAACTCAGCAATTAATCATGACAGGACCATGATCCTGACATATTTTTCCTCTCTTAGCTCTGACTTGGGGAAGAGAAAACCATACCTGGGTACACCTCCCATTCATTTCAAGGAGGCTTGCACAGCACAATAAACACTTAGTTAGATCTTGGACAGAGGTGTAGATATGGGATGGGGAGGGGAATGAGAGCACGGCCCCCCAGTTAAAAATTCGGCTCCTCTAGTAAAATTTTCCTCCAGTCTTAACATTTCTAGCATTGAAGTAACTTAATGTTGAGCAGATAGAAAGAGAGTTTAGGCATCGAAAGGGGCAGGACCAGTGACCAAGGGAATGCAGACACAGCAATTTGTAAGAGTCCTAAGGGTGAATAATTTTCAGTGTCTCACTTTCTGCAAATGCTAGAAATGTCCCCATTTTGCCTTTCCCTGTAGCTACATCCTGATGTTAGGTAAAAAGAAATGAGTCTCCACAGCAAAGTGGTCATATGCCTTACTTTATAAGGGAACGGTCTGATGATTATTTTAAAAACATGGTCTGTTTCAGAGATTGGGGGGGGGGAGTAGGACTGCTTCTGTGTCAGTACGATGGTGTTAATAAAATTTAATGGTACTGCCCAATGTGATGAGGAAGCCAGAAGAAAATATATCAAAGAAAGATCCAGTTTTGGAGCAGCATTTTACCATGAGGTAGTGTTGGTGTTTCAAGCAATATGTGATTTCCTTCCTGCCCCTAAGCTTGAATGGAGGAGAACAACCCCCAGGTAAATAATTCTGTTGTTAAACTCTTGGTGCCATGCAGAAATTTCTCCTAGTCTTCAACCAAAATCTAACTTCCTCCAAAGTAAATCCATTCTCCTTTCTGAGGCAGCTCTCATCTGTGTAGCAGCCCAACTGACTTTTTCAGGAGCAGCTTCTTATCCCCTCCTCAGTCTCCTCTTCTCCTGGCTGAGTGTAACATACCTAGTTCCTTCCTTCTTTCCTCATCTGATCTTGGAAGCTAAGTAGGGTCAGCCCTGATGAGTACTTGAATGGAAGACTGACAAAGGCTACCGGGTGCTGTGGGCTATATTTCAGAGGAAGGAACTGGGAGAACTACCTCTGAGTATTCCTTGTCTAAGAAAACACTATGGAATTTGTGTGGTCACTATAAGTCAACAAGAAACAGGCAACTTGAAGGCACATATACACAGTCCCTTCCTTCTTTCCTCACATGGTGTGTTTTTCATAGGCTGACCATCTTCATAGCTCTTCTCAAAAGGAATTTGTCTGTATGTTGATGAGAAGGAGGATAAATAATAATAATAATAATAATAATAATAATAATAATGACTCACCTTTTCCATCTTGCTTTCCCCCGTGTTCCTTAGTTCCACTCTTCTCCTTTTATGCTGCTGTAGTGTAATGGATGTCCTTGGTGCTATTAGTTTTAACTGTTTTAAAGATGATTGAATGATGGATATTTTATCTTGTATTTTACTGTTTAATACGGGGGGATTTCTTTTTATTGGAGTTTGCTGTTTTTGTATTATTAACTGATTGTAAACCGCTGTGATCGTGGGAATAGCGGTATATAAATAAAGATTCATTCATTCATTCATTCAATATCATTAGTCAGAATCCACTTGGGCAGTTATGAATGGGTAGCCACTGTACTTACAGTGCTACACAGTGACTTCTGGCCTGACCCCCCACAAATCCCCACATACTGCTGCATTTGATGGGTTTTTCCCAACCTGTCGCTTGGGAAGCAACTGGCTGACATTTGTATCTCCTCCTACGAAGTGGAGGTAGAAGTGGGGTCCCTGTCACAATTCTCCCTTGCACTAGAGATTGCTCGCATGAGGGAATGGCTGGAAATGTCAGTCAGATGCTTCCCAGTCAATAGGGAACAGATCCCATCAGTTGCAGAAGGCGCTGTCCAGTAAATGGGGACTGGAAGACTTTCACGGTCCAAGGTATCTGTTGAATTAGGGCATATGTAGGGATTGTGATTATGAAACACCCATGAATACATAACTCTACATTATGCATTTGTAACTGTCCAAGTAAATTCCAGCCATTGGAAAGCATCAATTGGTACCCTCTCCCAATCCAACATTCACACTTGTATATACTTATTTCATGATGCTTTTATGCATCTTTCACCCTTTCTTTCAAAATAAAAGCAGTAAATGTGCCTCCGGGGTTTTTTGGGGGGTTTTTTGTTATGGGAAAAAATGCTCTATCCCCCTTGATAGTTTTACAGTGCACCCATGCCATATGCACACTGTAGTTATCAACTTCCAAAGTTCTTCTCGTTATAAGAGTGAATCTGTTTTTCTATTATTCCAGAAGCCAGGCCCTGATATGATGGTTTCAAATGACAAAAAAGGGCTTTCAACCTCCCCTTAGGAAAACTTCCACATGGTACCAGCTGTTCAACACTGGAAGAGTCTTCCTCAGAAGGCAGTGGACTCTCCCTCATTTGAAGTTTTTAACCAGGGGTTAAATGCTGGCTCTTGGTACCCATTGTGGGAATGGATTCCAGGCAACAGCAGTAAATTGGGCTAAATCTCTAAGGTTCCGTTCCAGCATTACAATTCTATATCCAAAAACAGTATCTTTAAGTCATGTACTGGCTCATCTGACAATAAATCAGCCTCTTGGATCTTGTATGAGATTCCCACGTAAGTTAAGAGAGGTTTCAACAATAACTGGTTGCCAGAATGGAAGCGTGGCTAATAAATCTGCTTTAAATCTCTCTTTTCTTCTGCCTACCCTCTGCATGCTTTGACACACAGACTATATCTTGCTGCTGCTGACGCTGCAAAGTTCAGGCAAAGGAGAGCAGGAAAGTGGTCTGCCTGAGGTCCCTGTAAGAAAGGTAAAGGAAGGGCATTCAAAGCAAAAAGAAGAGATGCAGAACAGTTCCTGCACCAAAGGGCTTGGTGCCAGTCAGGTTCTGGTTTCAGCAGCAACTGTGAGCAAGAGGAAGAAGAGGCAAGAAAGGTTGTGAAATTCCAGGGCAAGGAGCAGGGAAGGGGAACAACTACCCTTTTGTGCTGCTTCTCCACCTGTTCAACACACAACCTGTGTTGCATGTAAATTAGGAGAGAGCACCAGTGGACTTTCCAGTGTCCCTTGACTGCATCTTCTGTCAACCCTAGCCAGTATGCCCAATGGTCATAGATGCTGGGTCTTGGAGTCCAGTAATAGCTGGAGGACCACACACTCCCCCTTTTTGGGTTTACCTGCCCTTGAATTGACCCTGTCTCATGGTGACCTTATGAATGAGATACCTCCAAGCCCCCCTGTCCCCCACTGCTCTGCTCAGATCTTGCAAGTTCATACTTGTGTCCTCCCTAATTGAGTCCATCCATTTAGTATGTGGCTTTCCTCTTGTTTCTATGTCCCTCCCACCTTCCTAGCATTATTGTCTTTTCTAGTGAGTCATGCTTTTTCATGATAGGGCCAAAGTACAACAGTTTCAGTTTGATCTAAACCAATAAAAGTCAGGCAGGTATTCCAAGGCTTGGCTGGACTAAAACCATTCTGAAATACCTGATTCCTAAACTAATTTTGGTACACAAAATGTTGGCTTTAGAAGCTTAGTTTTGTGCCTGCCCCTTACCTTGCTTATGTTGTTCACATGGCTGCCAATTAACCAATGAGGAAGGAAGCAAACAGGCTGGTGTGTCCCTGCACTCTGGATGGGAACTGTGCAGCTCTATGGATGTTCCCAGCATTCTTCACCACTGACTGTGCTGGATAAGGCTGCTAGGGGTTGTAGTCCAACATCATTCCTTATGCATTGTTCCAACTTCAGGTCTTTAATTTCAATAGATACAAAATTGACAGAAATCTATAAGAGTGGTTGCAGTTATGACATGCAGGGAGACATTTTCACAGGAATTCTCTCCTTGTTGCAGTCTGGCAGTCCATTTGTGATTCATTTTTTTTTTCCATTTAGCTAGGGCAGGGCTGGAATGGTGTGACCCTCCACACATAGGAAGTCTGCAATTCTTAGGTAACATGGCTAATGGTGAGGCATGCTGGGAGTTAGAGTCCAACCACATCTATAGGACCAGACAGTTTCTAGCACTGAGCTGATAGCAAAGTTGGGAAGGCAGTGGTCCTCTAGAAGTGGTTGGGCTTCCATCATCCTGACCATGGGTAATGTTAGTTGGAGTCAAACAACACCTGAAAATTCAGAGGTTTCCCACCCTTGAATTCGGGAGAAGTACTTTACGCACAGGGAATGCTGAGCAAGGGAAAGGCAGCATTATCTGGGATTGAGGTGCAGTGATTCTTTTGTGTATGGCCCACTGAACACCAGCTGGATCTTTGTGTGTGAGAGACACAAGCCTGGCCATTTTAGGGTCCAGAGTCCCCAGCGATTGACGTCAGCTAGTCAGCGTTTGCTGCCTTGTCCTCTCCTCTGCTTCCTGCGTACACAAGCAGATCATGCAGTGTGGCATTAACTGGCACAGAAGGGCAGCTTGGAAATGTCAAGACACAAACCTTTGGCATGCTTGGCTGATTAACCATTAGAAGAAGACTCTCCCCATTCCTTAAACATCATCATCACAGCCAAGCCTCCTGGCAACCAGCCACAGGATAGTTCTTCAGTGCCATTCATGGAAGAATACAGGGATTCTGTCCCCATTAAAGTGTTTTCCTCTTCACTCCTGAATGCATTGCTGAATAAAGCACCAAAGGTGAAGACAGACATAATGTTCTTCACTGTGGTCTCAACAATTATCTATCTGTCTGTCTGTCTGTCTGTCTGTCTATCTATCTATCTATCTAATCTATCATTTAACTCTTTCAATCATAAGAATTCAAAACAGTGATAAATAAAGTATCTATTATACACTATACAGAGTATACACTGAACATATTATATGTAAAGCTAAGGAAAGAGTCATAAAAATTCAGGAAGGAACATCAACAATTTAAGATATGCAAATGACACCATGGAAGAAAGTGCAAAGGCAGTCTTACAGTTAAACATAAAGGAAAAATGACCACATATGATTTACATAACTCTAAAGTAGACAATAGACACTGAATCAGTTAAAGATTTTCCATACTTTGGCTCAATCAATCAGAATGGAGACTGCAGACAAAAAATCAGAAAAAAGACTAGGACTGGGAAGGACAGCTATGCAGGAACGAGACAGGATCCTGAATTGTAAAGGTACATCCATTGAATATTAAAGTGAGAAGTGTCTGGGCCACTGCATTTACGTTGTCTATGTATGGTTGTGTAAGATGGACAATGAAGAAAACTAATAAGAAGAAAATCTAATAATTTGAAATGTCTGATAAACTCCTAGGAGAAGAAAAAAAATCTTACAACCTGATAATAAAATAAAGATGGGAGGAAACTGCAGGCATGATCTGGCAAAACATGGTTATAATAAAATAAGATATTTCGACATCTCCACAGTGAACCCAGCGTTGAGACCTGACTCACATGGAGAATGAGTAAAGTTACTGCTTTGGATGACAGCTACTAGAATCTCCCATCGTGGAAGTTGTACACCTCAAAAGTAATGTTTCCACCATTGTAATGTTTCCCAAGAATGTGTATGTGTACACACATCTGCAAGCCACATACTGGGTCACATCACCCTCCCTTAGTCTTTTAGATCTGCTTCTACCAAAAGGAAAAAAGAGGATATATTGTATATTTACGAACATACACATTCATCCTTACACACTCTAAAAAATAAAAAATAAGTTGGTACTACCATTAGGCACAATTACATGGTTCACTGATTGTAGGTCATGATCATGTTAGTTAATGTATTGTGTTTATTTTAATTGCCAAGAAGGGAAAGGGCTATTTGTGAGATTCTCTGTCTTGGATACTGAAGGAAATTGGCTTTGCCTGGGTACAATGCACTTCAGTGTGGCTTGGGTGGTGGAGTGGGGACACAGTTGGCCCTGTGCGTAGGTGAGTGTGCATAGCTAAAGTTCAGGAATAATACTTCTTGGTATTATTCCCTGCCCACATCACCACTTTTATTTACTCTCCTAAGAAATTAGATAGTAACAGCCTTCCCCAGCTAGATTATCCTGCAGATGTGTTGGACTCCCATCACTCACAGCCAACAAGCCACTGGACTGCAACCTCCATAGCTATGGGCTCTGATGACTGGGGATTATGAAGCTGATGTCTAACACATCTGTTGAACCTAACAGCAATCTAGAGAAGGTGCTGTAAAGAGTCGTATGGGTTTCACACTGTTTAAAATCTACATAAAACAAGTGTGAGAACTTCATACCCCTCTAGATGTTGTTGGATTATGTCTCCCAGCATTCCACCCCAGTGGCTATCCTGGCGTTGCTCTTTGCTGGGGATGTTCACTGTCATGTGTCACAGAGCATTAAACAGTTGAGACTAATGTACATGGTGAAGAGTGGAAGTAGGACTAGCATTTTGCACAAGAGCTTTGCAAGAGATGGTGTGGTCAGCTGATTGCTAGGGGACTGGAACACCTCCAAGCCCCTGCTACTAAAAGGCTGTGCTTTGCTGCCTCTTTCTGGGCATCATGCTCCACTACAATCTTGATGGAACTTTAAAGGTTTCTGTGGCCTCCAGACAGAATTTGGAAAAGCTACTTTTGGGACCACAGTTCCCAGAATCCACCAGCTACTCTGGATACTAGCAACTAGAGTCCAAAAAAGTTACTTTCCTGAAGGTCTGCCTCTGGGCAACTGGACATGCAGGAAGGAGAGGGCTTGTCTGAGCAAATTAATATAGAGAGTTACTTTGATTCAAAAATTATAGGCAATAAGTGACAATTAGCAAAGGAGGAAGGGCTACCACACTTCTAGTAAGTTATCCAGAATAAGGTATTTCCAAAAGCACAACTTTTCTCACCCTACACAGAAGGTTGTACTTCCAAACATTCTCTCTTTGGCATAGCATTGTTTCTTGGCTTCATTTCTATCCCACCATTCCTGCAAGAAGCTCAGTGTTATACCAGTGGCTCCCCATTCCCATGTTTATCCTCTCAGGGTGTACTCACTTGTAAGCTAGTGATTAAGCATCACTTAGGATGCATTTGACACCATTTTAAGAGCTGTAGCTCCATCTTATGGAATCCTCAGATTTGTGATTTTACAAGGTCTTTAGCCTTCTCTATCAAAGACTGATGGTGCCCCACAAAACTATAGATTCAAGGTGTGTACAGGCTAGTGCGACAACACTTAAAGCAATGTCAAATTGCATTATTTCTACAGTGTAGATGCACCCTCAAGAGTTTGAGCTCAGTGCTATCTGCCTTGGAAGGCATAGGCCCTGTGGGGTCTTATGGGGAGATCTTTCTCAGTTCTCTAACCAATGAACTGGTGCCTAAATTGACTTTTTCTCCCTCCTCCCTCCACATCTCCTTTTCCTTGCATGCCATGTCATTTTAATTGTAAGCCAGAGGGCATGGATTGTCTTGTTACTTGTAAGCTGTTCTGGGAGCCTTATATGCTAAAGAGCAGAAGAAGATTGCTATAAATAAATGACTAAACATGCAGGCAAGCAAGAAGACAAATCTTCTACCATCATTCCATTCCAGTGGAATGGAATTTACATGAGGTGAATTTCTGCCTCCTAAGAAGCTTAAAATGGGATGCAGGAGCTCTGCCAAGGAAAATATGGGAACCCTATTTGAGTGATACACTCCCCCATTGTTAATCAGATCTATCCTTTAACGAACTTCAACACAGGACAACATTCTCCAGGATTCGCCCTTTCTTAATATACTTCTTCTGCCAGATCTGGAAAGATGTCAATCCAAATAAAGATGTATCATTCTGATTCTTGGTTGGCGTGCTGCTTATTAATATCTGCAACACTGGAGCAGAAATTGCCTCTTCTTTCATTTCCATTCTCTAGGGATTAGTTTGGTCCTACTTTCCCTCTTTTGTGAGGAAAAGAAAGTTCCACTAGATGGAGCCACTTTCTCAGTGTAAGACACAAAGGCTATCGAATGGATACTATTCATCGACTTCAGTGTGACACTCAAACCACTACAGCAGAGGATTAGCCAGCATGGTGTAGTGGTTTGCATCCTGGGAGACCAGGGTTCGAATCTCTGCTAAGCCACAGAAACCCACTAGATGACTTGGATAAGTCAAACCCTCTCAGCCATAGAGGAAGGCAATAGCAAATTCCTCTCAATCAATTTGGCCAAGAAAACCTTAGTAAACGAAGGTACATCAAGCAAAAGTTTCAAAATTACTTGCAAACTGGAAACCCAGCAAGTTAGGCACTCTGTCCTGGACAATAAATACAGCAGCGTCATAGTAGAACTAGAGTTCACTGGCTTCAGATGCTGGGCCATTCTGTTCCCCTCTCAGGTTTCCCCGTTTCCTCTGAGTTCAAGTACAGTCCACACAGGTAGTGGAGGTAGATGGGCAGGGAGACAGGTGAAAGGATTTCCCTGTTGTTGTTGTATGCTTTCAGGTTGTTTCCAACTTATGGTGACCCTAAGACAAACTTATCATAGGGGTTTCTTGGCCAGTTTCTTCAGAGGGGGTTTGCTATTGCCATTCTCTGAGGCTGAGAGAGTGTGACTTGTCCAAATATGGCTGAACTGAGGTTCAAACCCTGATCTCCAGAGTCATAGTCCACTGCTCAAACCACTACACCATACTGGCTCTGGATTTTCCTACCAGCAGGGAATTGTTATGAATTATCCCTGTTGTAAGCCAATGTGGCATAGTGGTCTGAATAGGCTGACTAGGGTGGTGTCTGCACTGGCCAGAACTACTCTGGGAGCCACCCAGAGTATACTGGCACCAAAGCTGTCCTGACCACTCCCCCGTTACCTAAGGACCTCCATTGCAATGCTGGAAGGTTGTTTGCATGGATGTACTCCTGTGTCACCCAGCACATCCACCGCCACCACATGATGCTCTCTCTGAGGTCAGAACAAGGCACCCAGCTTCAATCACATGTAGATTTGTAGTTTGGTAAGATATTCAGTGTGGCGTAGTGGTTTGAGTACTGGACTGTGACTGGAGACCAGGGTACAATTCACTGCTTAGTCATGAAACTCATTGGGTGACCTTGGACAAGTCACTTGCTCTCAGCCTCAGGGGAAGGCATTGGCAAATGTCCTATGAACAAATCTTACCAAGAAAATTCCATGATAGGTTCATGGCCTTAGGGTTGCCATAAGTCAGAAACAACTTGAAGGCACACAACAACAACAACAACAATGTATTCAGCCTGCTCTGTGAGAGATCTCTGGTGCCTCAGCAAATGACAAATCCCAGGATTCAACAGAATGAATCCATGACAGTTAAAGTGGCGTCAAGCTGCTTTATTTCTGCACGACATACCCTGCATACCCTGCATTGTTTTGGGGCACAAATATTTTGTTATATTTTGTTATAACAGTAGTTATATAGAGGCCAAAAAGCATAAACTTGGAAAGGTCATAATGACTTTTAAGTGAACTTCCCATGAGTGGTCGCATAAGACCTGAGGTCAGTTGGAAAGGACCCATATAACTTAATGGCTGTGAGTATTGCTGCTTCACAACCGCCTGCCATGTGCATTTCTTCTTGAAGGTCAAAGACAAAGAAATCTGTCAGCATAAAGCAGTAAACCAATCTCTCTGCTAGCCTCCATTGACTTCCCAACACCTCATCCTGTCCCAAACTCCCTGGAGTTGTCCTGATCTTATAACTGCTTGATTAAATCAATGTCACTGTCATCAACAACAAAAACATTCCTTTTCTAACTCTGAAATTAAAACTAACTACCTGGGAATCCCATTGTTTCTGGGATTCCTGGAGAATCAACTCCAACTGCCTCAAGACAAGTTCAGCCCATAAATATGCCCACTTTGGACATTTTCACTTTGGTCCAGTTTGGAATCAAGCAGAAACCCTGTCTGATTCAGACTTGATTCCTCAATATTGCAGCCAAGGCATTCAACACATAGTCTTCCCTAGTCTTAAGCATCACCTCTGCAAATGATAAGGTATTGTCCTACCCTAAAAATTGATATCCACTACCACCTTTTTATATATTAGTTTGTGTGTGTGTGTGTGTGTGTGTGTGAGAGAGAGAGAGAGAGAGAGAGAGAGAGAGCGCTTATTATGAATCAACTGAATTTATTTGAAACCTAACCCCCTGGAGTTCTTTGGGTTCAGAACTGATAGGCATAGGCTGAAAGTCCTGGCTAGTTAACCTAGCCCTCTTACTGCTCCCTATTGGGCTAAATTAATTTAACCACTGAATTGAATTTCTGGGTGACCTCCTGGGAACCTAGGTTTTTGGGTAACCATCTTGAAGAGCTGAAGGTCCAGCACATTAACCAATACACCACACCGGCTCTCAAAAGCCATTATTTTATGATATAAAAAAAAAAGTGTTGCCTCTTATTGTGGAAAAGAAGTAAATATTAACCATGATAAAGTTGCTTTATTAACATGCTCTTTAGGATATTTAGCTACTTAGGCATAACTGGTGGGCTTTTAAAACCCTGTCAGATCAGACCAATGGGTGAGTTGTGTGGGTGGAAGCACCCTGGAGAAAAATATTGCCTTAAGAACAAGTTGCTCAGTCACTTGAACTGATTCACAAAAAGAGACAGCAGAGGACAACTGTCCTGAACAGGGCTCTTACTTCTTCCCTTCTCCCTTCCCATCCTGTCCCTTTCACAGTAATTTGCCCCAAACACAACTTTTCCAAATATGAACTTCACTTCCTTTATTGTAATCTAATTCTTCTTCCAAGAAGTTCAGGCCACAATACATGTTTCTCCTCTCTGCCAGTTTTACCCACAAACCTTGACCTGTGAAGTTGGTCAGTTTGAAGGCAAGTGACTGGCCCAGGATTACCCCATGGAACTTTATGGCTATAGGGATTTGAATCTGGGTCTCCTAGTCCTCGGGTGCATCTACACTGTTGGAATAATGCAATTGTTACTACTTTAAATGTTGCAGCACCATCCTATGGAATTTTGGGATTTGTAGTTTTACATGGTGAGGTTGATGCCTCACAAAACTACAAATCCCAGGATTCTGTAGGATGGATCCATGGCAGTTAAAGTGGTGTCAAATTGCATTATTTCTACAGTGCAGATGTACCTTTAGTTAGATATTTCTGTCATTTGGGGATTAATCTACACTTCATCTTTGCTGGAAACAGACGCCTCCTTTTGGAACTAGGTCAAAATACGTCTGTAGAACAATGACGGATAGGAAGCTTGTTCAGCCAGTCCAATATGGCAGCATTTCTAGACACGTTTGTTTCAAACATCTCACAGATGTGTCGATAGTTGGTCAGAAGCCATTTTGTAATATCTTAAGGATGAGTTGAATCTTTCCAGCTTTTTTCCCTACAAAGCTCTCCCTTCAGCTTTCAACTGCTTTTGATCAAACTGTAAATATACAGATTTGTAGCATCTGTCATCTGGTTCTTCAGTAAGCACACTTGAATTGCTGAAGCCGCTTGTTGGATTTCCTGCCAACAAGTGAATCGTTTAAGAAAGGCTGCAGAGGAGGGCAGACTTGGCGTGAGGTTGGTCTGAATGACCTTTGAGGAGTCTGCCAGAGAACAGCAGTGTCCAGGTCCTGAGACAATGTCTCCTCTTAAGACTGGGGTTGCCAGGTTTTCAAAACAGCAATAGGAGGCAGCTGAAATCCAGGACATGCAGGCTTGACAATCAGGAAGTAGTGATGAACAAATTTGTGTCCTACTTAAATACCAATATGAAAATATTGATTTCAGTTGACTTAGCCACTTACTTCTCTGTAAGATTAACACACTGTCCACACTCACAAATTGTATAGTGCACAAATTCCTGTCTTTATGAAGGGCCCACACCCACATATACAAAACCTTGTGGCATTTTGTTCGGTTTGTATAAAGCAAAAAGGGTTCCAACTCTTAAAAGGGGGGCATTCTTTATAATTAGAAAAACTGCCAGCCTATAAGCCCGCTTTCTCAAACATAGGACACCTCTTATAATAAAGGCTACCTGGCAACCCTACATGTGTGCATATGTACCTTCAAGTCGCCTGTCGACTTATGGTAACCCCATGAATTTCATACAGTTTGCTTATATAAGAAATATTCAGAGGTGGCTTTGCCGGTTCCTTCCTCTGAAATATAGCCTACAACATCTGGCATTCATTGGTGGTTTCCCATCCAATTACTAACCAGAGCTGACTCTGCTTAGCTTCCAAGATGGGGTATTTAGGTCTTTCCTGGCAGCTTTACTTTATACTGTACTAAACAAAAAGACAGTTGTTAGCTGCCTATATTTTGGACGTTTCTTGGATGGTCCAAGAAGGTATAGGTGAGGGAGCAGAGGAAACTGTGGTGGTCTGTAATGGAAACAGATTCTAAAAGAAAGCAGAAAAAGTACTTTCCTTTCTGTATGAAATCCTGTGTTGCTATGGGTTAGAAGTCAGATGGGATTGCAGGGCTTGGTTGGAGAGTTAATGCTATGAATCTTATATGGGTTGGAACCATATTTATACATGAGCAATTGAATGAACAGAAGAAGATTCTCCCATCCTCTCCTCCCCTCAACAGCCCCAGAGGCTCTGTAAAATGCTATACAGAGGGGTGTGGGATACAATTGAATGGGATGAGCTATGGTGCTGTGAGGAGGGCAAATTTCCTCCCTCCACACTGGGCATTGGTGCCTTTTGGGAGAAGAGCCTTCTGTTCATGGAAAGTGACTCCTGCAAACAACCCTATATATGAAAATATATGTTGTTGTGTGCTTTCAAATAATTTCTGATTTATAGTGACCCTAAAGTAAACTTATCATGCCGGCTTTTCTTGGCAAGATTTGTTCAGTGGGGATTTGCCTTTGCTTTCCTTTGAGACTGAGAGAATGTGAGTTGTGCAAAGTCACCCAATAACTTTCTGTGACTGAGGGTGCGATTCAGACACTGCTCTCCAAAGTTGTAGTCCACTGCTCAAGCTACTACACCATGCTGGTTTTAATAATGCATATTACATTTATTTATTTATTTAGGTATTTATACCCCGCCCTTCAGCCCTAATGGCTCTCAGAGCAGCTAATGGCATCATATTACGTCATATATTACATCATAGCTGCAAGTTATTTCGGTTTGAGAAAACGTAACCTTGGCTCAAGCATGCAGCTCCTGAAAATTCTCAGTCCTAAGTGAGGAAATTACAATATGTGACAACATTCAAAGACATAGCCAAACTAGTCTGAATCTGTATGCAAAGGGATCTTGTAGCACCTTTGTGACTAACTGTGTGAAAGAAGTTGATAGCATAAGCTTTTGTAGACTTAAGCCTACTTCATCAGATGCAAGTGAAGTGCCTAGGAGCAGAATTTTAAAGCTATGAATGAGCTGGTTGTATGTGTGAATAGTATCAGATATACAAAACTTGTGGGTATGGTGATGAGGTGACATGTTCAGTGTTAACAAAAGTTATTGGGAAATAGAGGCAAGAAGAAATATGGGTTGTTGTTGTTGTTCAGGGCTGTTGTTCTGAGATCCAGGTTGGAATGGCCAGGAAGAATAAAGTTCTGAAACTGGTTTTTGTGTATTCCCATTCCTAATGTCTGATTTATGTCCATTTATCCCCTGAATAATCAGACATTAGGAATGGGAATACACAAAGCCAGTTTCAGAACACTCCAATCTTCCTGGGCATTCCATCTCCAACATCTGAACAGCAGTCCTTGAGAGGAAAAAAAACTAAAAGGAAGATTAGAAAAAGAAACAGTAGAATTGGAGTATATCCATAAGCTACAGTACATCAACTGGGGGATGAACAGAGACAATGATTTCCTGCCACACTACACATAACACAACACAATTAACACCCCAGCCTCATGAGAAT
Source organism: Sceloporus undulatus (assembly GCF_019175285.1). Lineage (NCBI taxonomy): Eukaryota > Metazoa > Chordata > Lepidosauria > Squamata > Phrynosomatidae > Sceloporus > Sceloporus undulatus. Next base: position 177,157,044 of record NC_056523.1, on the reverse strand, counting down.
ATTCTTGGTCAGTTTATCATATCTCCTTTTTGGTTCCCAGCTAGCATCCCATTACATTCCAATAACTTCCTCCACCATTTTTATGGTTATCTACTCACCTTGACTTTAAGAAACATATTTCCTCTCACCTTTGTTGCATAAGTTTGTCCTAGAACAAGAGACCTCTTCCACAAGATCCAATAAATCAAAGGGAAATTTAAGTCACAAGACACCATGCTCTATGACCAGCAGGGAAACACATTATATGGCCATATAGAAATAAAAAGCCAATTGAAACAATAAACAAGAATTAAAGAGATGACAGGATGACAGATTCATTCAAGGGAGAACTATTTGAAGATGAACCTATAGTTTTAGAAAGTGAAATGGAAGCTGCACTGAAAGCACTTGGGAAGAATAAGACACCAGGAACTAATGGCATACCAATGGAGCTGCTTCAAGCTACAGAGACAGAATCTACCCTAGTTTTAACTAAAATTTGCTGCTTTGGACCAATTACACCACTTTTCCTCTGACCTCACCATTACGTATCTCCACGATACAGGGCTAAATGCCCAGTTTAAGTATGGACTGTCTTCACAGGGAAAGGTCAGTTCCATACGAAACTCAGCCTATCCTTGGCTAAACTGGATTTTAAAATCTCACATTTTGCTCTGGATTTTGCAGGAAAATCCAGAGCACTCCCTCCATAGCAATGTAAGGAGGCTGTTTAATACATATGTCCCACTGTGTTGCCTGATGCTGCCACCACTGGTACGAATTGTTCCTTTTGGGGTCACAAGGCTCAACCATGGGATCAAAGTACTAGGGATCATATTACAAACATACCACAACATTTTATTATCCTGATATGTAGCCTGTACTCAGGACAAAAGGCTACCATCAGGACAGAATACAGAAAAATTGAATGGTTTCCAACTGGCAAAAGGGTCAGACGATGCTACTTATCATCCTATTCGTTTTACTTGTATGCTGAACATATCAAAAGTAAAGTAGGGTTAGACTTGGAGGACAGAGGCATGAAGACTGGAGCAAAGAACATCAACAATTTAAGATCTGCAGATGACAGCATACTACTAGCAATGACTAGAAAGAGAGTCAAGGAAGAGAGTGCAAAGGTGAGTTTACAGCTGAACATTGAAAAAACAAAAGCATGGCCACAGATGATTTACATAATTTTAAAGTAGACAATGAAGACAGAGAAATAGTGAAAAGATTGTCCATTCTTTGGCTCAGTCATTGATCAGAATGGAAACTACAGTGAAGAAATCAGAAATTACTAGAACTTGGTAGGGCATCTATGAAGGAACTGGACAAGATCCTGAAGTGTCATGATATATCACTAGATACTAGAGACAGGATTGTCTATGCCATTATATTTCCCATTTTTATGTATGGATGTGAGATCTGGACAGTGAAGAAAGCTGACACAGAGAAAATCTTGTGGTCCTGGAGAACAGTTCTACAAATACTGTGGACTGCTAAAAAGACAAATAATTGGGTCCTAGAGCAAATCAAGCCTGAACTCTACTTAGAAGCCAAGATGACTAAACTGAGACTGTTTACTTTGGACATATCATGAGAAGACATGACTCACTATGAAAACACTGCTTGATAAGGCGGAAGGCAGTAGGAAAAGCAGGAAATCACATTTCAGATAGATAAACTCAGTCAAGGAAGCCGCTGCCCTGAGTCTGAAAACCTGAGCAGGGCTGTTGATGATAGGGAATATGTTGGAATATTTTTGCATTCACTTCCCCCTCCTTAGATAGATAGTGATCTCCTGCATGCAAACTTACCTCTCTCTCTCATTCAATCTAACCATGTGACTTAGGTCACTCCCCTTTGAGGCAGGCATTCTCTCTCAAGATTTTCAACTGAACTGCATGTTTTCCATCTTCTTCTTTTCTCAGCTTTCTTTGGAAAGATGGTGAAATAAAGGTTTATTTCTACCGGAAACATTCACTAGCTAGTTTAGGATATAGGCTTTATCTACAGTGTGCCCGCGTTTTATGCGGGCGCGGCATACACAGCTTTCAGCATATGTAAAAAGCCCCTTGCATGTCTCGTAAGAAGTAATGAGGCATGCGCCTCTGGCGCGTGCACACCACCACGCCGCAGAGCGCCCTGGTGGCGCAGTGGTTAAATGCCTGTACTGTAGCCATTCACTCAAAACCACAAGGTTGCGAGTTCAAGACCAGCAAAAGGGCCCAAGCTCGACTCAGGCTTGCATCCTTCCAAGGTCGCTGAAATGAGTACCCAGACTGTTGGGGGCAAATTAGCTTACTTGCTAATTAGCTTACTTGCTGTTCACCGCTATGATCTTTGGAATAGCGGTATATAAATAAAACAAATTATTATTATTATTATGGGCACTTGTCCCATTACTTCTAATGGGGCTACAGCACGTGCATATTTCCCATTACATGGAGGGATCTGGAACGGATCCCCATGTAAGAGGAGGGTCCACTGTATATATAGATTAAAGCTATTAGTAAACTTTTATTTTAAACTGCAAGCTACTTGTGTTTGTTGCTTTTGAATCAGTCTCAGTTCTTAGGGAAGCATAGGGCCCAAACAGACAGGCCAAAATAAAGCTGCTTCAGGTCACTTTGGAGATATGCTGTTTAAATGACACATGCATCTTAAGACTCCAGAAGCTGCACCAAAGCTGCGTTCCAGTCCTTAGGACTGGACTGTGGCTTTGGTGCAGCTTCCGTCCTCTTAGGACGTATGCATCATTTAAACAGCATTCCTCCAACGTGACCCAAAGCAGCTTTATTTTGGCCTGTTTGTTCGGGCCCATAGTTAGACAAAGGCACATTTCCGCTACTCTGCTGATTTAAAGCTAGACCCTAAGAGGGTTGGCTTTGCTATTTTTGGCATTTAAATATTTTTGTTTCCTTATCAAAGTCTAAAGCCTTGGGAAACTTAAATTACCCTACAGTGACTTGGAGGTCTTTCATTCATATGGTCACTATTAGCCAAAGTCAACCAGACTTAACACTTAACAACTGCAATCTTTCGTATGCATATTTACTGAACACATGGAGGGGATTCCTAAGTATTCATTGTACTTGTAAAAGGGTTCATATTTAGGGTGATTTCATTGATAACAAATGGGGAAAGTAATTTCTCCTTCCCTTGCAAATACTGACAAGTAAGCAAAATTAATACCAACCTGCCTATCAGTGTTGAGTCCCTGCGCCTTAAATACAGGTCCAGGGTCTCCTACTTAGAAAAAGCTACTCCTTGGTTATCTTTGTGTGTGCTTGCTGAAAGTGGTGACGTGGATAAAAAAATAAAAATAAACCCCAAACAAAACAAAACCCAAGTCCCCAGACCCTTGTATGTGTCCTGGCCTTCAGCCAGCTCAACAGGCCAACAATGATCTCTTCCCAGAGGTTAAAAGGAAGCAGCCACCCACCCACCGCCCCATGTGCTCTGGCAGCCTCTTGTCCTCCTCAGCTCGCATCTCTGGCCAGGGATCAAGGGACCTCTTGTGCAGCCTCTCTCATCATCTGGAAGATAATTGGATTTCAGCTAAAGGAAAAAGCATCGAGACGCAGCAGAGAGAGACGCTGCCCCTGGCGCTGAACCTGCTTGTGCTGCCTGGGCGGGAAGCAAATTATCTGCTGCCCAGAGGACCCACAGCTCTCTTGTATTCTGTCCAATCTCCCTCCCTTTCTCTTTCTTTCTGTGAACCAGGGAGTCCATTAAGTTGAGTCAGTTTCTGTCTCTTCAATTTCCAGGCAGGGATGTTAGTGCAGCTTGATGAGGGGGAGATAATAGCATCGTAATTTAATCGTCTCCCTGACCCCCTCTTCTCTCATCTCCCCCTTCACACTTGTAGCATCAGGAAACTAGGAGCAAACAGCAGCAACAGGGAAGGAGACGGTGACCCAGATCTGCCACCAGATCCAGGAGGCATCTCAGGCTCCTCTGATGATGGGGCAAAGCTGGTTCACCTTCAGAAACAGTAGCTGTCAAAGTCAAGGGAGGTCTGGCAGGCAGTAACAGGTGCCCTTTTGAAAAGGCTCCCCCCCATTGCCACTGTTTGGCCTCTCAACCTTTTCTCCCTTAAAGTCATCATTGTGGAAATTCACACAATGGCCTCCTGAGATGGCATGGACTTCTTCTGCCTTCTAAGATTAGATAGGATATGGCACCTAACAAAAGTGGCTGCCTCCTACCTCAGCAGGGATGTGGGAAATGAGTAAGAGGAAGCAGTGGTGTCACTAGGGAGGTGCAAGGAGTGCGGACTACACTGGGTGACAACCCAGAAAGGGTGTACATCCAGTGGGGTGGTACACCCTGTGGTACTAGCGTGGCTGCTGGGTGAGTGAGAAAGAACATTGTGTCCCTTTCACACTTGCCCTACAACTGTGCCGGACCCCAAATGGCCTTCCAGAGATCACAGCACTGCCCCTGCAGCAGTCCAGGCTGCTGGGGGGGAACAGTGCCTTCTGTTTGGGATCCAGTACAGCTGCTCCAGTGCAACCCCAAACAACTCTTTTGAGACTGCAGCGGTTGGCCATCTCCCCTGCCTTCCCCTGCACTGGATGAGACCAACTGTTGGGATGCCACTGAGAGGAATGACACAAAAAGCTCCTGCCTCTGAAGGGGTGAAATTGAAGGAGCCGACCCGTCCATGTGGATTTCTCACCATCTGTTGCTCCTTGTTACTGAGGGTAAAAACAATCCAGAGAAGGGAAGCAGGACAACTATCTTATGTTTACAAAATACAGTACTTCAGTGGTTCTCAGATGGTAGGGCACCCCCCCTCGAGGAGTACAGAAGTTGCTCGAGCGGGGGGGGGGGGGACAAGACTTAGGGGCTCTGATCTCTCCTCCTCTTCCTCTTCCAAAACTTTTTTATGTTTAAAATTTACACATGCACTGCATTAAATTTTGAATTCATTCAAGTAAAACTATTCTAATTTGAACAATGTCATTTCCTTATAAAATGTTAAAATATGAATATACATGAATGTGTGAATGAAAATACACACACTAAATAAACAAAATATTTTTATTCATATACTGTACTACATCGAGCGGAGGGGAGGATGTGACCTCTGCATGTAGATGTAAAGGAGGGTCCCAAGGGTAAAATGTCTGAGTACTACAGCAGTACTTGATTACAGAGGAAAAAGGACACGTTTTGATTGCTCATTTCCCTCCTGATTAAACTACATATATTGACAGATCAGGTGATGAAGTCCTGTAGATTTGGAAGTTCGTCTAAAAGTTGTTCTTCAATGGTTCTCGAAGTGCTAGGAAGTAGGGCCTATTCTGACTGAAAAAGAAATCAGAATCAAAATACTGATATTCAGTTCAATTGAATTGTGCTTCTTAAAGAAAACAAAAAATATTAAAGCAATATTTAAAATACACCCTCCCAATTCAATGTAAGTTTGAAGGCACTTTTTGGGAAGGAACAGCCAAAGGACTTGAGTTTTCTTTTGTCACATTTTCCCCTCCCTTTGTCACCCTCCTGCTTTCTTTGCTGAAAGGTCTCCCCCCAATTTTATGATGAACAAGAGCTATGAGTGGCATAAAGCACTAGAGACATCAACAAGAAAAGGAAAGATGGAGGGAGGAGCAGGAAGAGGAAGTCTGCAGTATTCTGCCTCATGGTGCAAAGGCATGCGCAGGGGAAAAAAGTGTGCAGACTATGTCTAAGGGGAGAATGGACATATTTGAAGGCAAGGAGAGAGACAAAGAAAGAGTGGTTTTTTTCACTTTTGTCCTCATCAGCTGGTCTATCCTGTTTTTGCATTTTTAGAACTTCTGTGCTCTGTGTTTTGAAAAGCATAGGTGACTGCATCTGGAATTCATGCATGCTTCTGTATCTGTTAAAATCTCCTGTCTTCCTACTCACCATACTTCTATTTTGCTAATGCTACTTGGGTACAGCCTTTGTTTGTCCACTTATGGCTTGTCTTCAGGGACCAGAACACTCTGGCTCCAAATTCCCCACAACTTCCCCTGTTACCTGTGCTCTCTCCCATATGATCTCCATTCATCACCCAGTGCTGTCGTTGAAGTCACAATGAGACGAGCCAGCCATGTTATTGACACTAGGTAGCTTGAGCGATTCATAGCAATAGCAAGTACATTTGTATGCCACTTATTAGTGAACTAGCTCTCCCTACGTGGTTTTCCAAGTGTTAGCCAATTGCCCCCAACTAGCTGGGTACTCATTTTACCAACCTATGAAAGGATGGAAGGCTGAGTTGCTCTTGGAGCCCTCCAGGATCAAAGTTAACAGGATCAAACTTGTGGCTGTGATACCAGCATTTAACCACTGTGCCACCAGGGCTCCTTATGTCTACAGCAGTGGCACTGGCAGCTTGCAAGACCCCTGTTGGAAGGCAGCCACTGGTCATCACAGTGGAGAGATCTGGAAACCTGGAGCAAAAGGTAAGGTTTTTAAATTTGAGTTAAGGGTAGGAAATACCAAAAAGAGTGCAAACTTCATGAAGACAGACCATGCCCAATTCAGGGTTTTGGCCCTGCATCATGTAAACAAAACACAGTGAAACCAAAGGGAATTTGGATTAAATAACCTGTGTAGACAAACCCTTAGTCGCACTGCAGTTTTGGACTCAGCAGGTATTCTCTCAATAATCAGAAGATAGAGTCTATCATTGTGTTTGGGGGTGTGGATTGCTCTTTATGTTTTATACAGTTCTTGGGTGGGTTTTTGTGGGTTTTTCGAGCTATGCGGCCATGTTCTAGAAGAGTTTCTTCCTGATGTTTGCTAATTGGTGATCATTATCTGCTGGGAAAGCCCCTGACTGAGTGGTTTCCCATTTGCATTTGCTGAATCCTCATTTTGCTATTCCTGAAGTAAACAAAATTTGGCTACCAGTCCTGAGGAATAGCAAAATGAGGACTCAGCAAATGCAAATAGGAACCCACTCAGAATCAGGGGCTTTCCCAGCAGATAATGATCACCAATTAGCAGACATTAATCCTCTTTTGCATTAGCCTCCCAGCCTGAGGCCTGCCATCAGCAACAGAACAATACACATGCAAATATCACTCCTGCATTCCCAGGCTCACACAGTATACATACACCCAACTTTTTCCAGGCAAAGCATTCTCTGAAGATGCCAGCCACAGATGCTGGCGAAACATCAGAAAGAAACTCTGCTAGAACATGGCCACATAGCCTGAAAAACCCACAAAAAACTATGGATGCCTGCCATGAAAGTTTTCGACTTCACAGTTCTTGGGTGGTGGTGGTGGGGGGGGGGGTTGGTGCCTATTGATAATTCATTGTTATCAGGTTTATATCTGTTGTTTGCAGGTTGGAGTGATGGCTAAAATTCAGCCTGAGCCACATGTAACCTCAAAGGCTATTTTGAGGCCCACAGAGATCTCTTCCCAAAGCCCTCCCCAAATTTCTTAGAATTTAGAAGATGAACTCATGCTAATTTAGTATTCCAGCCTTTCTGTGGCTGCCACCCTGCAAATGTGTTAGATCACATAACCTCAATCATTTATCATGAAAAATTATAGTGTTGTCTGGGGATGATGGGAGTTGTACTCACAGTCATCTGGAGATACCAGGTTGGGGAAGGCTGCATTCCACTTAGCAAAAAATCAGAAGGCTGGGGAGGTGAAGGAGGAATGTATGAGAGTTTAAGAGCCGTGCTGTTGGCTTTTTGCCTTTTTATGCAAACAGAATTCCCCACGGAGGCTGATCTCTGCTGGAGAAATGGCATTCTAGAGAATCTCAGCTTCATTAAAAATAAGCAGCTAGCTTTCAGCCTTGTAGAAAAGAATGTACAAGCAATATCTGAGTAAGTGGCCTTTCAAACTTTCTGCCACTAGACAAAGCTGAGAGTACAGAACAGCTCCAACATTTTCACGGTGGGTGTGGTGTGGATCTTCCATACCTTTTGTGTGTCTGCTTTTTGCTTATTCCTTCACTTATGTTTGAGGGCCCATGTGAGGTAGTAGTAAGATTAGATGAGTTACCTGCCCTTTGCTGTAGCTGAACTAGGGCAATTCAGAAAAATCAACTTTTACAAGGTATGTGGTGACTATCTATCACCTTTCAGACTCTCAGGTAATTTTCTTTTGGGTCAGACTACTTGTGAAATTCAGCCTGTCAATCAGTCCTCATCCTCACCATGTAGCATGGCTCACTTGCATGAGGTATCTAGAGTGACTTTCTTTGCAACTGCTCTTCAGCAAAGTGCTTGGGTTTTTCAGCATGCTGATCTAAATCTCAGGAATGGTCCTTTTTGGGTGACAGCTTCCAGAATGTGCAGCCAGCATGACCAATATCAGAAATGATCCTTTATGGGGCTGTTGGGGAGCAGTGATGGGAGCTGGCAGGATGTCCCTTTGGCTTTTTCTCATGTATGTGATTAAGAGGAGGAATTTGCAGGGGCTGACTCATGCCAGTGCTGAATCTAGAGGGTTGAGTCACCAAATGCCTGGCTTCTGCTTGCCATGTGTGCACCGTATTTTGTGTGGATCAACAGCATCACATGGCATAAGGGAAGATGGGAAGAAACAAGCAATGAACACTCTCTAGGCTGATCATAGTTACCCAACAAATGTCCCCTGAACAGTGTGTGTGTGTGTGTGTGTGTGTGTGTGTGTGTGTGTGCACACGCCTTCAAGTCACCTGTTGACGTATGGCAATCCCATTGAATTTCATACAGTTTTCTTAGGCAAGGAATACTCAGAGGTGGTTTTGCCAGTTCCTTCCTCTGAAATATAAAGCCCACAGCACTTGGCATTAGTCAGCGGTCTCTCTTCCAAGTACTAATAGGGCTGACCTTGCTTAGCTTCCAAGATCAGACAAGCTCTGGTGCCTTCAGGGTATTTATTATTATTGTTGCTGTGTGCCTTCCAGTCATTTTCAACTTATGGCAACCCTAAGGTGCACCTATCAAGGGGTTTTCTTGGCAAGTTTCTTCAGAGGCATTTTGTCATTACTATCCTGAGACTGAGAGAGTATGACTTGCCCAAGGTCATGGCCAAGCAGGGATTTGAACCCTGTGTGCCAGAGTCCTAGTCCAATGTTCAAACTCTACACCACACTGGCACATAAGGTTTTTATTACCGTGAGTTTATTCAGCCTGCCAAAAATGGTTCTCCGCTTCCTCTCCCAAACACATGGGCTGATTCAAAGATTCAAATTAGAACCCAGGAGCAATCACTTCAGACTGTTTGTGGGTGGACTCCCCCCATTTTGTAGAAACAAAGCAAAATAAAAAAAGCTCTCAGCAAATTTAAAACTGGTGTATCATTCAGAATAATGGCTTCTGAATCTTCTCCGTATGTTCACACTTCCTGTAGTGAGGGGGATTTGTTGCTTACTTTCTGCCTATGCTGAGGCAGAATTGTGGCTTTTTGGTATCTTTTAACCTGGTGAAGCCTTTCGCCATATGACCCACCCAGATTCAGTCTGAAGTTGTACATTCAGGAAGCATTCTACTGCATGTTTATCAGCCATGTTGAATCAATTTGGCTCGGTATAATCAGTCTATCAATCAGTCAGATAGACAGGCACACAGAACTTTGGACAGGAGACAACCACTCCCAAAATTGGTGAATGATAGCCCTGTTTACATATTTGAAAAAAAGTCCTATTAAAGGTGGAGCAAGTTTGTTTTCTGCAGCTCCAGAGAACAGAACCTGGACAAAGGATTTAAACTACAGGAAAAGAGCTTCCACCTCAACATTAAGAAGATCTTCCTGACAGTAAGAGATGTTTAACAGTCTCCAGCCAAACTACAAATCCCAGGATTCCACAGGAGACAGCCATGACAGTTAAAATAGAGTCACGATGCTCTAACTGTGTAGCATGAAAAGTGAACTGGTATGTGAAGATGTTGCAGATTTGGAAAAGTTGCTTTTGCAGAATCGCAGAATCCCTCAATCTGATAGGGGAATCCAGTGGTTTCTAGTAATGTTCTCAAGCTCTGAGGTGTGGGTTTGTTTTTTTTAAGGAGGCATTCTGCAGATATGCAAAAGGACTTTCTACAACTTAATATCTTCCAAGGCATAGCCCTGACATTTGAAAGACATCCCAGCAGGATCCTAACTCTGCTTAAACTCTGCTGCCTTGCTCCCATTTCCCACGCTTTGTCTGCATTCATACCTCAGGGGCAATACGCATAACCTTTTGGGGGGCAACAGTAAATTTTCCTTCCAACTCAGCCACTGTGGCATAATGGTTTGAGAGTTGGGCTGTGACTCTGGAGGCCAGGATTTGATTCCCAGCTCGACCATGAAACCCACTGGGTGACCTTAGGCAAGTCACACTCTCTCAGCCTCAGGGGAAGGCAATGACAAACCTCTTCTGAATTTTTTCCCAAGAAAACTTAAATATAGGGTTGCCTTAGGGTTGCCTAAGTTGGAAATGACTTGAAGGCACACAACACAGACACACACACAGGGAGAGAGACAGATGCACACACAAATCTTCCTTCCAGGGTGAATGGCTTAGCCTCATTACATGCCTTTACAGTAACTTTGACTGGTAGATAGATGAGCCATGCATCTGCTTCTAATGAAACTGTCTGGCCTCACTTCATTCAGCCACCTGCTGCCTCCTCCATCAGCTGATTCCTGCTTCTTAGCTACCGGGTGACTCAATCCTACGCTGCTGGCCTCCCCCCAGCATTACATCAGTCTCTGGATGTAAATGCCTGTGGGCCTCTTGTTGTTACAAAAAGCCATCAGGGGTGCTAAAGGCAAGACAGAGGACAAAAATTGTGCCAAAAAAACAGAGGGGGGGGGGACATTTATTTTACATGCACAAGGCTAGCCAGGAACTGGAGGTTTGCAAGATTAGTGAGAATTTGATCAGGAGGGCCTTAGGCCTCTTGCAAGAATACATGCCACAGAAGAAACAGCAGAGAAAGCCCTACCAATGAAATCAGTGCAACTGTGTAGCACAGGACTAGGTCTATAGCCATTATTACAACAGACTTGAGTCTGAAAGTGGATTTCTGTTGTAGGCACTATTAATGGTTCATTACATTACTTTTCCATGGGGTAGCACATTTGTAAGCTAGAAGTAAAGAGATTCTACCTCAACATTCAGAAGAACTTCCTGATGGTAAGAGCTGTTTGACAGTGAATATGCTGCTTTGGATTGTGTTGGAATCTCCTTTGGAGGTTTTCAGACATAGGATGGATGGCCATCTGTTGGGAGTGCTTTGACTGTAATTCCTGCATGGCAGAGGGTTGGATTGGGTGCCCCCTGAGGTCTCTTCCAAATCTATGATTCTATTACTCTCTTTGTTCTTTCTAGTGTTTTCATCTAGACCCATTTCTTTTGTCCACAGATTGCCTGGTTACTTTGTACCCTGCTAAAATGACAGGTGTTCTGCCCATACAGTCTTCTGACCTGTAAACTAATGGCTTCTGGCTTGTAAACTGATGGAGCTGAGTGGGGCTTTTGGATATGGGAAGCAATGGAAAGAACAATCAAGGATGAAAATGCAGCAGCTATAGCCCTTACTTTTTCATAGAATAATAGAGTTGGAAGAGACCACAGGGGACATCCAGTCCAACCTCCTGCTTGAACCTGGACAATGGAGCAGGAGGATCCTAGCAGAGGTTAGTGTGTTAATAACCCAATATTAAAGCCAATGTCCTTCTTGAAAGAATGAGCTAGCTTGCCTTTTTTGCACACCATGAGTTTCTGATTGTATTTGTTGGCTGTTTTAGTGTTTTGGCATTTTTTTGTTTCTGTTGTCACTTTTGCATTGTTTTAGTACACAAACTCCCTAGAGAGACTTAAAGGCAGTGCTTAAATCTCTTCACTAATGAACAAAATGATATAAAAACTCCTTATTTTTAGTACCACCCAATGACCATCTTCTGTTTGTTACATTTTCTGGAAATATCAATCTATGTGAATCTGTGCAGGTGTGCATGCATGCTGTCCACCCCTGCGTTACAAATTCCAGTTCTGTTAGAAAAGAACAACCCCACACTTGCACTATTCTCTTGATATGGAGAGCTTCCATGTTGCAGGCCCACACTAAATTAACAGTTCACACATTCTTGCCATTGTTATCCTTTCCCAGTGGGTGTCCTCAGTCAATGGTAGCACCAATACACACACACACACACACCATCTCAAAAAACTAAAAAAATAAGTGAAACACCTGAAAGTACAGAATACATTTCAGTAGGCAGGGAAACTTTGTAGATGTACCCCTGAACTCCCAGAATCTGCCAACCATCATTGTTAGGGGATTCTGGGACCTGTAGTCCCCAAGGCAAGTTTCCCAAGTGCAGTAACAAAGTAATGTATTATTTATCTTTAAGGCACTTCATAGTGCTAGGTACTGAACAAAAATTAAGACCAATGGACTTACAGAGGATCTAACACTGTGTGGGATCACAGCCATGTACCTCATCAATTAAATCTCAAACTGGGTTTATTGAGGGATGGCTGCAATCTGGATGCAGCCAATCAGAATGGGTGCACAGAAAAATCCCTCCGTTACCACATTGAAATACCATGGGTATCATTTTCTAACCAAGACTCCTAATCCTGGTTCTTGAGGATCTCTCTCTCTCTCTCTCTCTCTCTGTGTGTGTGCATGTGCCTTCAAGTTGCCTGTTTAGTTATGGTGACCCCAGGAATTTCATAGGGTTTTCTTAGGGAAGGAGTACTCAGATGTGGTTTTGCCAGATCCTTCCTCTGAGATATAGCCTTCAGCACCTGGTATGTATTGGCAGCCTCATCTAGTGAGCCAGCATGGTGTATTTGGTTTGAGTGTTGGACTATCACTATGACTCTGGAGATCAGGGTTTGATTCCCTGCTTGCACATCAAAATCCACTGGATAATCTTGGGGAAGTCAAACTCTCTCAGCCTCAGATGGCAATGGCAAATCCCCTCTGAAGAAACCTGCAAAGAAATCCCTATGATAGGTTTGCCTGAGGGTCGCCATAAATAAAAAACGACTTTCTTGCACATAACAACAATAACATCAACAACACCTCCCCTCCACATAGTAACCAGGGCTGACCCTGCTTGGCTTCCAAGATCAAATGGGGTCTGGTACCTTTAGGGCATTTGGGCCCTACCAGCCACCCATTTACCCAACCTGCCTTGCTCCTGAGAGAGCCATTCATGGAGAAAGACTTGCCTTTTCCCTAGGAACCCCTCCACCAGCCTTGTCCTTGCAATCACAGCTGCTCTTTCAGCACCATGGACAGCAGTGACCCTTTCTAACAGAGAATGCCTCCTTTGTGCCAGAAAGCTCCAATCCCAGTTGACGTTGGGAAAGGGCCCACCGGGTAAAGGAGGAAGATTTTATTTTAAAATGTCCAAATATGTTTTTGCACTGGAGCTCTGAATGGCCTCAAAGCAGCCTCATGCTTCTCTGAACGGAAACATTCTGAAGCTTGAGTCCTATTCTTCTGTCTTTTTAAGAGAATCTCAAAAGCACAAGGAGAAAGAAACCTGCAGGGCCAGGGTGAAAAGGGTAATAATCTAACCCTTGGGCTTCAGATATTAAAAGCCACATAAAATGGAAAACTTCCCATGCTGTTATGAGGATACGATTTAAGGGAGGAAAATTAGGACCTGCCAGACTCTATCAGCTCAGTGGTCTAGTCAGCCCTTGCTTCTTGTTTATCTGAATGTGGTTTTTCCCCCTTGAAAACTTTCCCACTCCAGGCTATCCCACCAGCTAGTGGCAGTGCCAGGAACCAGCTGGCCAAGACACAGTGGCCTGTTGAAAGTCATAAACGGAAAACAAAACAAAACAAAAATCAACAATGAGAAAAAACAAAAGGGCTTACTGGTGGAGGAGAGATAACCCAAATGACACAGATTAGGGTACCATTCTTTGCTAATCCATGAATTGTCTGCAGAATGTTTAAAACAACCTGCTCTATCAGCAGGAAGGAAGGAAAAGGTTAGAGGGCCACATAGTGGTCCTTTTAAGTTGAATGAATATGTTGTTGTGCCTTGAATTATATGAGGACTTTATCACACAGAGTCTGCTGTCCTGCCACAATTGTATTAGTTTAAAAATGGCATCATTTCTTATCACGCATTCCCCCATGATAGCGCTTTGGCAATCCATGGTCACCTGATCTGTTTGGTGCACTGTAAAATGCCACCTTCCAGGAGGAAAGGTAGGAATGAGTGGTTGCAGCTTCCAACTGCTTCCTGAAGCTGGATGCTGTGTGCATGTGCGCATAGCAGCTGGCTTCGAGAAGGTGTTGGCTGCTGCGATCACTGCTCTGCCCCCCTTCTGAAGCATAGGGCTGCTGAGTGCACATTCATACAGCAGGCTTGTGCAATTGCTGCTGCCAACTGCCTCCCAAAGCTGGCTGCTGTGTGAATATGCACACAGCAGCTGACTTTGGAGAGCTGTTGGTGACTGCTGTGGGAGGGGAAGAGGGAGAGGGAGAGGGAGAGGAGCAGAATCACACCTACTCACATGGCATGACTGCCCAAGGAACAGAACTGCAATGGAAAGGACCTATCACACTAAAGCAGTAAAGGAATAGAAGTGAGAGTGAGAGTCTTTTGATAAGTTTTGCCTGTCAATGAAAAGGTATCCTACAGTAACAAATGGAATGCAAGGCAGCAGCAGGACGAACACAACATTGTGTGATAAGTAATGGCCAAAGAATCTTTTATCCTGTTAAAATTCTGCTTTTATAGTCTTGTGTGATAAAATCCTAAACCAGAAGCTCTTCCACTTCAGTGCTACAGGGACTGTGGGTCTCATTTGGTTGCTCTTCTGGACCACTATATATGCTAACCAGAGGGCTAGTATATAGGGAAAGAGTTGAAGGGCTTGTAAAAAAAAAGCTTTCAGTCTTGTGAACAGATTCAAACCTGCCCACATACATTTTTTTTTATCTAACCCAGCTGCCTATACCTGATGAGGGTAGTAGTCAGTGGCCTGAAAGCATAGGAGAAAGAGCCAATTTTTCAAAAGCATTCAAGTCCAGAGATTATTCCTCCATATTATTCCTCCAATAAGCGACTCTTTTTCAGAAACTAACACTGCTGCTGTGAAGCAATTTACTCTTTCTCCAAGCACAGATAAATACTAAAGTTGGTTTTACCCTCAGGCTAGTGTAGAAAAAACTGCAGTTTTAGGGTCTGCAGACTGGGAAATGGCTCCAATGTGAGTCACTCAAAGTCCTCTTCTCACACCTCAGTCTCTATTTCTATCCACCATAGGTAGTTGCAACAATTTGCTATGTCTGATAGTGAGAATGGAGGATGTGTGTCACCACTCCCAAATGTTGGAGCACAACTCACATCATCTTTGTCCATTGACTAAGATGACTAGGGCTGGTGGGAATTGCAGTCCAACAGTAGTTGGAGGGTTTCATATTCTGGCCCCTGTTATATTGTATAGCATAGGCATTAAAGATGGACAAACCCTTTCTGGAATCATTAGCCTTGCAAGCTTTCCATGAGCATCTGGAGGAGGGTAAGTCTTGTCTCCCACATTGTAATTCTACTATATGTATATAATGATGGTGCCGTAAACATATACATGACCATGTTACCCACCCACACCAATCTCTTCTGACTGGCCTTCACCTTGCCCTGTATCTACTCCATTCTACCCCAACCTGGTGCCCTATAGTCTGGATCAGGAGGCTTGAGTATTGACCATGCTGGCTGGAGGTGATGGGAGCTAAAGTCCAAAATGTCCTGAGGGCCCAGTTTGAAGCTTTCTGATCTATCTGATAACACCAATTAAAGTTTAAAATCCACCTGGACATTCAAGCAGCCACTTCAGTTGAAACCCACCCAGATGCAAGAACAGGTTATAGATCTGAATACTATGTTCTTATACTTCTAGGTGCCTTTGGGTGTATCTACATTGTAGAAACAATGCAGTTTGACACCACTTTTAGCACTGTAGCTCCATCCTATGGAATCATAGGATTTGTAGTTTTTTATGGTCTTCTTTGCCAAAGAGTGCTGGTGCCTCACAAAACTACAAATCCCAGGCTTCTGTAGGATATCACCCAGGATGCTATAGAATATTTTTTTAATATCACCAATGCCTGGTTCCCCATCTATGCATAAAGTCTTAGACATCCTTTTAAAATGTCCTGCCATTACATCATCAAATACTGAATAAGGTCCACTTTGTATGTGGAAATGGAAAAGACAGGTTGTTTGCTCCCCAGAGCTCACCTTTCTTCTGCTAGAAATATCATGTCAGTGTTTTCCAGCACACTCCATCAGTATGGTCCGTAGTGGGTCTATTGACCATTTGCTACAAGATGACTGAGAGTTGTGGAATAGGCCTCCATTGCTTCCCATCCTCTCAACCAATGCTTTGTTAAGTGCCTCTGTGTTTAGTGGGCATTTCTTTAAAGGGCAACATTGATTTTAAAAAAAGGTCATTCTTTGGTAGTCAGTTATCAACTACTTCCCACCTGTCTTTGCTGATCTCAGGGCCCAAGTTCAAAGGGTTGCCAATGGATGGAGAAATAGTGCACCTATTTCATCCACATACCTATTAAAAGTGGGGTGGTGTGCCATGTATGTGTTGTGTGCCTTCAAGTCATTTTCAACTTATAGCGACCCTAAGATGAACCCATCATGGGCCTTTCTTGGCAAGATTTGTTCAAAGGAGTTTTGCCATTGCTTCCCCAAGATCCCAGTGGGTTTCATGGCCAAGCTGGGAATCAAATCCTGGCCTCCAGAATCATAGTCCAACACTCAAACCACTACTATAGATGCTTTTCAGTTGAGAATCTTGAGGTGCATTTCCAAAGGCAGTAAATGGAAAGCCAGGAATTGGCCTAGTGAGAAATGCACTGAAGCCAGAAATTTGGGCAAAGTAGTCTTACAGCCATTTCTCATTGGCTGTGCCATCAATCCGCTCCATCAGAACTGACAATCAAACACAGTAGAGCACATTCATTGGCAGTACGGCATAGCCATTGGCATAAAAGGGGGAATAATTGTGTGAATGACTATGGCTATCTACTGAGAATTGTGTCAGTGGTGGCTGGTGGCTTGCTTATCAGTGGGGCAAGGACGTCATTCAGTTTTTAGTCCAAATTTTTAAAGAAGTTACCCAAAATGCTAAAACTCAGCCCAGAAACAGGTTTTGCTTCTTCAAAGCTAGGAGCAAAACGAGGGAGATTCACTGCCCCCACAATGTGAGTCATCAGTGGTCACTGACTTGTTTTCTGGACACAAAAGACTGAGTTGGCCTAAAATGTTTTTGTGGCCTGGAGCAAAGGACAAGTTGGTGACCAAACCTATCACCTTCAGATACAAAAGCTGGACTAGAATGGACTGATAATTGTACCTGGGCTGCAGCAGAGCATCTTCTACCATACCTGAAGCAGTGGGTTACTTTGAGCAGTTTAGGACAGATTCTTTGACATATACAGCTCAAACTGAAGATGGCTGGAGAATCCAAGAGGAACAGCTTGGAGGTTGCCAACACTGCCAACCTGCACCTGCTGCTTGAGGCATTTGCCTCACTCTAACTGATGGGCTAGCCCTGACAGTAGTATCTGAGCAGCAAGAATTTGGCCTGTCAACACTGGCTAGCTCCAGGTGTGAAATAACTCCTGGTAAACTATGACCATCACCCCATGCCACCCATGAACTTAGGCTTCTGCTAAACTCCAGAAATAAAGCAGTTTAACTTAAATTTCCATGGCTCAATTCTATGGAACTCTGGGATTTGTAGTTTGGTGGGCCACCAGAGCTCTGACAAAGAAGGTGAAATATCTCACAAAACTGCAAATCCCTGAGTTCCATAGCATTGAGCCATGGCAGGTAAAGTGGTGTCAAACTGGATTATCTCTGCATGGTGGCAGCAGCCCTGCTGGAGACCTCAAGTGGTAGCAGGGCTTCAATGCAGACATTTAAACTCTGCACCGTGCTTTGGAATAGAATCATATTGTAGAATTGGAAGAGACCACAAGGGCCATCCAGTCCAAACCCAGAGTTTCGAAAGGTTATTTTTTTCCCGATGGCAACTCGCAGGATCCCCCATTGGGAGTTGTAGTCTAAAAATAACACTCCCAATGATATGCCCTGGACTGAGAATACATCAGAAGCTTTGAGGGTGCTGAAGTACCAGCTCCCACATCCTTGGGGCTGGAGAAACAGTTAAAGGATGGGCCAGAGCAGGCCTCAGTCAGTGGTGGTTTCTGAGGTTTGGAAGCTGCCCAAGATGGCCATGTGTGGCACCAGCCCAGAGATACCTCTTGTTGCATAATTCAGTCTTCCTTTACTTAGTACATATAATCTGCCAGACTGTGTTTTCAAACACTTTTAGTGATGTAGAGAGCCAGGATGGCATAGTGGTTTGGAGATCAGGGCTTGATTCCTAGCTCGGCCATAAAACTCATAGGGTAATCTTGGGCAAGTCACAGTCTCTCAGCCTCAGAGGATGGCAATGGGAAATCCCCTCTGAAGAAACCTGCCAACAGAACCCCATTGTGGGGTCGCCAGAAGTCAGAAATGACACAACAGGGTTCCATGGGTACTGTGTAGCACTGGAAGCTTTAGCACAGGCATAGAAGAACTGATTCATAATAAAAGCATCTCTCCACACCACATCCTAGGAGGATTAGCTGTACCAAAACCATCCCTCACTGATCTACCCTGCTTTTAAAAATATCCACTGATAGGGGGCTGCTGTCACACGGCATAATTAATGCAGTTTGACACAGCTTTAACTGCCGTGAGCTAATGCTATAAAATCCTGGGATTTGTAGTTTGCTGTGGCACCAGAGCTCTCTGACAGAGAAGGCAACATCTCACAACACTACAATGCTCAGAATTCCTTAACATTGAGCCATGGCACTTAAAGTGGTGTCAAACTGCATTAATTCTGGACTGTCTGGGGTTTTAGCAAAATTATTTGTTGCTTTGTTTTACTCTCTGGTTTTGTCTTCATGCTACCACTTTCAGAGTGTGTTCCCTCATATTCTTCTACTGAATCTGCTCTTTGCAAACTCCTGCCTGGGGCTGCATAAACCCAAGGTTCTGTGAACAGGCATGTACATTTGTTGCTACAGAATGGAGTCAAATTCTAGGAGTTCTGACAGCTACAGACTCCTTGAAGAAACCAATCTATGGCCACAGGATGATCAGTGAAGAAGATCAAGGGCCACTTTTATCTGTGATCTTTAAACTGGCTCAATATTATAGATAATCTTACCAATTTTGTAATTCAGGCCCAAATATCAAAGGTGTAAAATGCAAAGACAACCCTAAGAACTAAGAGAGAACCATATCATATTGATGGTCACCCATTCCTACCACATAAAGTTTTGAATTTGTAATTTTTCTGGTGGCTGGTTTATAGTGTAGTTTTAGAATAAAAGTAGGGATTTTGGGGTGGGAATTCACATTTATAGTATATCCTGTTTCAGTCTTGCACTGCTTTGGTTGTTTCTGTTGTGCTGAAAACCCACACTACAATTTTCTAAATACTTTTTTTAAAGTTCCATGTTCCAAACATCCTAACCATGTCACAAAAATGTTTGTGTAGTATGCTTAATTTGCACAAATACATTCTGACTGCTGAATCTGGATCCCATTTTGTAAATAATCCCCTACGCATGCAGATAGGCCTGGAAGTGCAACTGGCATCTAAAAAATATACACATAGTGTACCAGTGCAATTCTAAACACATACTCAAAATCAATTCTGCAAAGGAAGTATGCACACAGGCCTGTATTCACCTTCGTACAATTGCTCTGAAGTTTCATAGCTTCAAAAAAATTGGGGGATTGAGAAAACACCACACACATATGATAGTGTGTCCTCTTGGGACCATCAAATATCAGGTCATAATTGCAGTGTGTAAATATTGCTGTGTTGTTGTTTTAAAAATCTCTGCATGTAAAACTCTAGCATGTCAGAAAAGATAGGTTGGAATTGCTATTTTGATAAGTTTCTACATGTTAGAGTTTTACCTGTGTAGGGGGACGGAATATCCTAGATGTAGAATGTTTGACCCCTCTACACAGAAAACTACCATCTCACAGACAAATGGCTCTGTGCTTGATAGGAAGGACTACTGTCATGCAACTTCCATGCCATAGGTTGTACCAGAGGTAGACTGCCTCTTTTCACATATATAAAAATGTGGTCTATATCAGAGAATTACTAGGTACAGGGGAAGCCAAGGTCATGTGGGTGAAAGGAATGGTGGAGCTTGTTCACTGTGGTAAAAGTCCACTCTTCCAAACACTTTCGTGCAGAGCAGAAAGAAAGAGATGGCAGCTAGATGCCTAGGACAGTTAAGGATGTAATCCCACATGCAGATCCTGATTATAAAGCCCTACTGAATTTGAAGAGATTTCCTTCCAAGTTAACAAAACATTAGGATCAAGCTATCGATGTGTCTATATCATTAAAATCAAAGCAAAAATTAAACTAAACTATACTAAACCTTTGTAAAGATAATTTTTTATAGTCCTGTTTTATCAATGTCAACTCCTAAGTAAATCACTGAATTTCTAAGTTTAATGGGGCTTGCAGCCTTCACCTCTTTCTTCTCAGAACAGGCCCTACAAGTAAAGACAGGAGTTCTCCATGCTGCACAAATTCTCCCAATTGGTATCACTAAAGCAAGGGTGGGCAAAGTGGGGCTCTGCACCATCTATTTTATATTTTTACAAAAATGAACAAACAAACAAAATCACTGCCTGGGGAAGATGGGTGGCAATTTGTCTATTTTCTGTTGTCCTCCAGAATGTTTTAGAAGAGTGAGCCAGAATGGCACAGTAGTTTGAGCGCTGGACTCTGGGATAAGTCTGAATCCTTACTGAACTATGGAAATCCACTGGGCAAGTCACACTCTCTTGGCCTCCGAAGAAGCCAATGGCAAACCTCCTCTGAATAAATCTAGCCAATAAAAATCTAAGATAGAGTCACCATAACAGAGTGGACTGGAAGACACATAACAACAATAACAACAGAGGACAGCTAAACTGTCTTTCACATGATGGGCCATTTTTAGTGTTTTAAAATGTGTTGCAAAGAGTTGTGGGGCTCCAAATTCCAGGTGTGTGTTTGTATAGCCCCCAGATTTCAAGAAGCTGGTTATGCCTGCACCCAGCTCTGAACATCCTCTTGATGACCTACTCTACAAACTTCCAGCTGACTGAAGTGAGCTTGTAAAAGGAAAATGCACAATGCAGTTGAAAGACACCTATTTGTAATGTATAAACAATTATTTATCCTTCAACAGGAAAGGAAAAATTAGGAAAGGGAGGGAAGAAGAGAAACCCATTTTCATGCATTAAATTAAAGATGAAATGTACAGGTATCTTATTGCGAAATGCCATTTTGCTTTAAGAAACATGTTTATTGCACCATATTTTTTTTTTGGATGGGTAAAAGTTCAAAACCTCTCTGGTTGGCATCTCCTGGACAGAGAGAGACCAATGGGATGGCTGGAAAGGCATGGGTCTTCTGGCAGGATTTCCGTTGAAAGATGAGGTAAAAATGTTTTCAAATTTCTGGGCCGTTCGGCACCACAACACATCCAGAAGGATCCCGGTAGGAGCGGTTTTTAAAAAATCAAATAAATAAAACCCCATCACACTTCCAAGGAATTTAGTCATAACAAGGAGAGCTGAGAGGAGGAGGTCTCTCCTTTTACCACAAGCCTGGAAGGAGAGGGAAGAAAATAATTCACATTGATGGGAGGGTAGGAAGGTGCAACCCAGCTGAGGCACTCCCCACGCACAATGAGGAAGAGGCGGGCAGGGTCCGCGGCAATGCCACAGATCCCAGGACCCCCTGCATCGGACAGTATACAGCGTGCGGTCTGCCCTGTAGGGGCTCAAAACGGAGCCTGTGCGGAAGTGAAGGCATGGGCCTCTTCCTTTCATGGGAACAGCGGAGCCTCTCCCACTTGGCAAAGGCCCCATAGGCTGTTATTATACAGTCGTCACCCTCATAACAACCTCACGGCTGGAACCAGAGCCCCCACGATGTTCGTTAGGCCGCAGGTGGCTGAGAATGTGCAGAATTGTGTAACCACAGTGATGGTTCAAAATAGTCCTAACCCGCTGGCCCCGTTGGGAGTTCCTCTCACTCCCTGAGGAAGGGTTCGTCCGTGAATTCCGCCCTCCGGGCTTTGTGCTCCCACCAATTGGTTCCCCCAGGTCCTTGGCCTTGTCATAATTCAGCACCTTCCACTGCTGGTTCACCGCCTGCCAGCGCTTAAATATTCGATACACAGAGGATCCCTCGTGGATAATCAGACCTGAAGAGAGAAAGAAAGAGAGGTGAAAGTCTGATTCTGGCCAGCACATAGATAAGAGGAAGGATTACTGGAGAAAAGTGCTTGAATATTTAGAACACCAAATATTTCACGACAGCATGGGACTGTTTTAGGACTTTTGCACTAACAAGGAATTCAGACATAGCTATTAGAACAATGGATATGATGTTCATCATTAGAGCTTCAGTTTCATATAACATCCCATAACACCAGCTTTAACTCTTCACTTTCTCTTCTCCTCGGTTCCCAAATATCCAATAGGTCAATTAGTCATGTGCGTCTCCCTGTACAACCATGCAAAAATAAAGACCTTTCCCAGCAAAACACTCTGGTCTACATCTTGTTGATCTAGTGTAACCTTCCCCTCTCTCACCTTCCATTATTTCAACTCTATCCAACACGCTGCCTCCAAAATAATCACTTACCTCAATGTCCTGAAATCCCTGGGATTTGTGGAAGGCTACCCTGCTTCTTTTGCATAGAATCATAGCATCACTAAGTTGGAAGAGTCACCAAGGGCCATCCAGTCCAACCCCTGCCATGCAGGAACTCTCAATCAAAGCATCCCCTGACAGATGGCCATCCAGCCTCAGTTTAAAGACCTCCAAAGAAGGAGACTCCACCACTCTCAAAGGAAGTGTGTTCCACTGTCGAACTTTCAGCTGAAAACTGGTTGAAAATACAAATACTGTATATTTGGGGTCTTTTTGTTTTGTTTTTGAATATGCAAAACTGCTTTATTTTGAAACTTTTTGTTATTTTCATTTGATCTTTTGGGTTTGTTTTTTTAAATTGTGGAGCCTATCTTTGGTGGTAGTGCCTCCTTTCTCCTTCTCCGATTTCCTGTCCTCTTCTAGATTCACCGTCTACTTCTCTATGACTTCTCCTTCCTTCTCCCTCTCTACTGAGTCTTATATGTTGATCATAGCTTAGTAAAGTTACTTTTTGGACTACAATTTCCAGAGCATCATCACCACCAGGAGGACCCAGGGTCACAACCCTAACACATCCCTATCCTTGGTTTGTGTAGAGAGATCCATGTCCAGTAGTTCTGCCCTCTCAACCACCCAAAAAGCTTTCCTAATGGTTCAAGCAATTCTGCCCATTCTCTCTTTCTCAGTTATGGTTTTCATATTGCCTCAGAGCACTTGTTTGATGCCATTCTCCTTGCTTTCTTCAGATCTTTTCCAAAAATTTTATGGTCACAACATCCTAGTTCCCTTGCCCTATTATAAGCATGTAAAGAAATCCAAGCACACATAGTGGAAATCTTGGTATATCCTTTCCTTCACATTCCTCCCTTTGAACTTCAGACTGTAAGCTCCTTAGGGGAAGGGACACATCATCTTGTATGTCACAAATTGCCATGAGCACTGTATCGCAATACAACTAAATGAAAGAACAAACAAATACATAATATAAGGTGAAAAGCTGATTCACTATATGCACCTGGAGTGCAGCTCCTTCCATTTCCAGCTCCAGATGGAATTTATCACTCTGACACAAAGCACCCATAACACCCAAAGTTGTTTATCTCCTGCGAGTGTGTGTATACATGCAATTTCCACACAGAGCCAGTGTGTTACATTTGCATATGACAAATCCAAGTTGATGCCTCTCACTCAACTGTAAAGCTTATTTACTGAGTAGCCCTGGGCAAGTTACTACTAATAACCTGTAATATACACTGACTAGTTAAAATAGAGCTAGGATGGAATTAAAAATAGATAATAAACACAATACTTGGTATCAGCAATGGCACAGTAATTGTGTGCATATCTAGTCCTCATTATTCTAAAATGACATTTGAAAAGTGTACAAATGGTAGAGATTCTCTGTCTTAGAAGAATGCCACTCAGTTGATTCTCCCAGACTCTAGTTTCTTCCTGACTTAAAACTGCTGCTTATCCCAAAGATTCTTAGCCCTGAAATATCTCAAATAGGAGGCTCAAAATAAATTGTACATTTTGAGAAGCTCATATGCAAATCAAACACATGTATATACATTACTTCAGCTTGTATAATTTATTTCATGATTATGCAATTTTGAAATTTCTTGGCATAAAAAACAACTGGGCTCCTTTTGGACAGAATCTGGATTCAAGGTATGTGCTATTTTCCTCTTATTCCATGCCTCAAAAAAAATTATATACCATCTTTTTATTTGTACAGAATGGCTGCCCAAGCCAAAAACTATGTTTGATATGATATCCAAAAATGAATAGAAACAGTCTCCACCATTCTTACTTGCGTCCCTCCATTTTATTATCTCTCCTATTATAAAATGTTTACTATATGTTTTGTGGGGGAGTTATGCTTTTACAGGAGGCCCTTGATATCCGCTGGGGTTTGGTTCTAGGACCTACTGTAGATACCAAAATCTGTGGATATTCAAGTCCCATTAAATACAATGGCACAAGAAAATGTTGTCCCTTATATAAAATGGTGAAATCAAGGTTTGCACTTTGGAATTTATAATTTTGGGCAATATTTTCAAGCCATGGATGCTCGAATCCATAGATAACAAATCCATAGATAAGAAGGGCTGACTGTTCTTACAATACTCTATAATGCACCATGAACCATTATAACACTAAAAAAAACCCCACAATCATCCTTTTTCTTTGGGAAAAGAATGCTCTAGTCCACTGTGTAACATAAGAAGCTGCCTCAAAGTGTGTTAGATCATTAATCTGTTTAGCTCAGTATTGGGAGGTAGGAATTATTTAGTAAATTATAGAACAGAAGCTGATTTATCGCAACCCTGAGATGAGGAAATGACTTGAAGGCACACAACAACAACAACAACAAGAGGGAACCAGTATGGTGTAGTGGTCTGAATGTCAGAGTAGGACTCTGGAAATCAGAGTTTGACTTCCTGCTTGGACATGCAGACCCACTGGGTGAGCAGGGGCAAATCACACTCTCTCAGGCTCAAAGGAAGGCAATGGCAAACCTTCTCTGATTAAATCTTGCAAGGAAATCTCCATGAGAGGTTTGCCTTAAGGTTGTCATAAGTCAGAAATGACTTGAAGACGCAGAATAACAACAATAATACAATACCGTAAATTGACATTCTCACACACAAATCGCTTACATAGGTCTATCTCTGGGTTCTCCACTCCAAACATACATTTGAGAAAGTAGTCTGAAGTCTACAAAAGCTCATGCTACCAACTTCTTTCTTTCAGTTAGTCTCAAAAGTGCTACAAGATTTCTTTGCATACTGATTTTCCAGACTAACGCAGCTATACCTTTGAATAATACCATAAAATACATCAAGGATTACAAAATCAAAACTAGCCAAGTGACTTCCCAGTTTGATCAATGGGCAGATGATCTTTTGTATGGAGATATAAATGGAATGGTCTGTATAGATCATGTCCTGGAGAGTCTATAACAGATTTTTTTAAACCTTGTGTGTGTGTGCATGTGTGTTGCAAAAATAATAACAGATAAGCTTCCTTTAAAAAAGGATTTATTTTACATCCAAGCCTCTCCACATGCTAAAAACTCTGAATGTTCCAATGAGTTATAAATACCTTCTTCCAACTGGTCACCACCCAATGACAATCAATTGAGCTCCCACACTCCCCTACAGTGGGTCGTTACCATGCGACATGTGTCCCTCTTAAATCAATGAGAAATGGAAAAGTCATTCATTCATTTCCCAATGACAGCACACTGCTCCCTTCTCACACAAGATCTGGCTGTTATCATTCTGCCTCGCCAGAGCTCATCCATCAGTGCCACAAATGTGATTCACTGTCTTTCGTGAATGTCATCAGCCTCCAATTATTTTATTTTTTAAAGAAGATTTCTTCTCCAATGGAGGGTGTGTAGCACTAGAGGTAAAATATCCAGCCATCTGCTGAGCAACTCGCAAGCAAAGACAGCCACCGGGTGTACCAAGTCCTAATTATGCCATCTGCCCCTTCAGCCATGTATGAGGCCATTCTCACAAACATGTGACATGGAAACTGTCAGCAGTCTTTTTACTGGAGCCCACCATCAGAGAAAAGAACAAGATCACTGAGCAGACTGCTTGGTTCATTGGCTAGTTTATCTTTGGTAATCTACAGCGTACTGTATGGTATTTTGCTGGTACAGACTCAGCCCAATTTGTTAGCTGTGCTGTTTCTTTAACTGATTGTGGCTTTTGTTGCATTTTGACATGCTTTAATCTGTAACATAGTCTAGGAAGACTTTGTCTATAGGGTGTTAAAAGAAAAACATGCAGAAAAAAATTACACCAATGGAAATATTGTTAAAACGCTTTTGATGTTGTGCAGCGCATGAGGCAACACGTCAACGTTTGGCACCAGATTTTCCCCCTTCGTGACTGTAGTCAGCAGCTTGTGAGCTGGAGAAACACCTCTCCCTTTCTCAATGAGCAAAGCGACACTGTAATCTTCTCTCAGAGGAGGCTTTTATTCTTAGCAGAAGTTCCACTGTGTGCAACGATATATACATCGACACCATCCACCATCCACCATCCACACTAATAGCAACCCACTTTGGGGTAAAATGCTTGTCATTACTCTAGCAAAGGCCCACTAGGCCTTGCCTCTCCTTCTGGGGTCACAAAGGATCCAGCCCCCTGCCTGAGTGACTTCTCAGACTGGCAGCATCCTACAGGACTTTACAGCACTTGTTGACTATCTCTTGATGTCACTTCCTGTTTAAATGCCTAATCATTATGGCTCACAGTAACCATTTAATGCCTGGTTACTATTAAAACCCACATTGTACATTTTTCTTGTGACTCTATATCCCAACAAAAATGACATAATACAGGTGTAGCAATTGGAATGCTATTTTTAGAAAGCAATTTGTTGTCCATCGTTTATTTATACATTTAAAGTAGCTGTTGCTTATTTGAAGAGCTATATGTTACTCATTGGTGTATTACTTCAAAGTAACTGTTCCATCCATCTATCTTTTAAAGTAGCATCCATCTATCTATCTTTCAAAGTAACAGGTACCGAGGTTGCTGCTAATGCCTTCCTTCCAAGCACCAGATAGCTGTCCAGGGACCTTCATTCCTAGAAGTTAAGAGCCCTTTTGTAGTTGTTTGCATGCAGAAAGGCCCAGGTCCAATACTTCTTGGGAACCTTGGAGAGCTACTGCCAGCATCTGTCTCTAGACCAGGGCTGCAAAACATGTGACCCTCCAGGTAGTACTGAACTCCAGTTCCCATTAAACCTTAGACAGTCAAGCCAAGGGTGAGGCATGATGGGGTCAACATTTGGACTTTACAGATTCCAGGAGCCAGGCATGTCCTCTGAGCCTGAGGAAGAGGCTGAGAGCCCAGGGGACATGGCAGGACTGCAACCACTCCAGTACCAGGACCAAGGAACAAGATTTCCCTCACACAAGCCAGACTTACCAGTGTCTACTTCCACAGAGAGATACTAGCAAAAAGAGAAACAATTGCATTATTTGCAGTTAAGTAGGAAGCAGGCTGCTAACAGGGAGCACCTGCCAGACCCAGATGGGCTATAAATATCCCAGCACCTCTCTTGGTCCATCATGGTTGACAACCATGCTTCATGCTTGGGAAATACCTTAACGTTGTCTTGAATCTGGACTGATTGCCTTTTGCCTGGAACTTTACTCAAACCTGGACAACTGTTTTTCCATTTCATTCCATATGATTTTCCATTTGAACCTGCTGTACTGGACAGACTGAAGCCACATTACAAATCTGGACTGGATTGTATGGCCACTTACTAATGTCTGGGTGAGACAAGCTCCCTTTTGCTCTCACTGAAAATACTGAGACTCCAGACTGAGGGTTTGGCTAGCCTCCCAGGGGCAAAACTGAACACTGTTTCTACTGAGTTAGATAATAATAATTTAATAATTTGTTTTATTTATATACCGTTATTCCAAGGATCATAGCGGTGAACAGCAAGTAAGCTAATTAGCAAGTAAGCTAATTTGCCCCCAACAGTCTGGGTACTCATTTTAGCGACCTCGGAAGGATGCAAGCCTGAGTCGAGCTTGGGCCCTTTTGCTGGTCTTGAACTCGCAACCTTGTGGATTCAAGTGAATGGCTGCAGTACAGGCATTTAACCACTGCGCCACCAGGGCTCCACCAGATGGACCAGTTCTTTGACCTGCCATAAGGCACATTCCTAGGTTTTCTTTTAGGCTCTCTAGTTTACAAGGAGACTTGGACCTGTAGCAGTTTAACATGGCTTGTTGTTGCTGTGAGCCTTCAAGTAGTTTCTGATTTATGGCAATCCTAAGGCAACCCTATGACAGGGTTTTCTGGGACTGAGAGTGTGTGACTCGCCCAAGGTCACCCGGTGGGTTTCCATGGCTGAGTAGGGAATTGAACTCTGATCTCCAGAACTGTAGTTCAATGCACTACATTGCACTGCCTCCTCTCTGGAAATTATTTATGCCTTGTGGATTATGTTTAAAAGGATATTTGTTTACTTGTAGAAGACAAATAGAATGATACATCTAACTTCCAACCATCATTCAGATAGAATGAATATGAAACAGCAAGTTAATTGTAAAATCAGACAAAGCCAAGATAAAAGCAAGCAATTTTAGGATCCCCCTCATTTCTATGAGAAAGATGCAAATACATATTTATTCATCCTGTCATAATCACTGAAACTTCAAAGACTGGTTGACTTACAAATGGTGATGGAAACAATCATCATCATCTTCTCATTTTGCCTGAGGTGAAGTATTAAATGACATCTCCCTCCCAAGTCAAACGGCATAATTTTATACACTTAGGATGACCCTCCTGAAATCCCTAGTCCCAAGGAAATTAAGCCTGTCAGCAAATAGAGGACCTCTGAAATGACTACATTTGTTTCCTCATGTTCTTAGGACCAAACTGGATGTGATGGAAGAAGACTCATTTGTTCAAATTGGGTGTATAGTGGGCTCTTAGTATCCACTGGGGTTTGGTTTCAGGACACTCATGGACACCAAAATCTGTGGATTCTCAGATCCCATTATATGCAATAATGGTGTCCTTTATATAAAACAGGGCCTTCAATAGTCAGTTAAAGCCTGACCAAAAGTTACTGAAGTTTCCAGACCTTTAATGTAAGGTTGTAGCCACACTGCACTATTGTAGCACTTTGATACCACTTTAACTAACATGGTTCCATTCCATGGAAACTGATTTTTAGTTTGGGGAAGGGCTCAGTATTTTCTGACAGAAAGGCCCTGTGTGGTGTGGTTTGAGTTTTGGATTAGGGCTCAGGGAGATCAGGGTTCAAATCTCCACTTGACCATGGAAACCCATTGGGCCACCTTGGGAAAATCACACTCTCTCAGCTTCAAAAAATGCAAACCTCCTCTGAATAAGCCTTGCCACAAAAAAACAAAACAACCTATGGTAGGGTTGACATACCTTGGAGTCAACTAGAAGGCCCATATCAACAATATTATTATTATACTATGAAAACAATAATAATGATAGAGTATAGTACGCATACGCTGAAAGCCTCATGGGGAGGAAGGGGTGGCGCATCCCATAGGGATGAATGGGGGCACATGCACGCCACCGCGTGCACAAACCCCATTCATTTAAATGGGGCTCAAGCATAGGCGTTTTTTGTTTTATGTGGGGGAGTCCGGAACGGATCCCCCCGCGTAATCAAAGGACACACTGTAGAATGTTTTGAAAACAGACAAACAAACAAAGAAGACAAACTCTAAGATATACAGCACAAAAGTTAAAACTCTGGCTCCACTGCTGTGCACAGTCCTAGACAGGCCACCATTACAGTGGAGCAGGGCTAGTGCTCAGTCGCCATGGGCTCTTGAAATCATTCAGGACTCTATCTGTCCACCTGCTGCACTCAGCCTAATGCTGCATATTTTACTAGTTTAAAAGGACTGGAAGTGAAGCATGTGAATCAGATAGGGATTTTAAAAAGAAGTAACTGGCTTACTTATGCTTGAGATCATAATGGGCTGCTTGGCACCCGGGAGGGAAACAGAAGTGAGGGGGAAGAGGGAACCAGAAGGTTGCATGGTGGATGCGAGTGGGCAGGGGTGGAGGCCGGGATGGTTTGTAAACTATACTACGACATGCCAGCCTAGGAGGACAGATGGATCTTTCTCCTTCCAAGGATTGGCCATGTGTTCAGCTTCAAGAGTCATGTCAGAAATACTTCACAAGCTAGAAACCTGTGACTAACTTATATACATCATGGAGTCCTATCATGAGTCTGACTTGCGTTATTACTTTCCTGGTAGGCCCTGAACTCCATGTTCTTGCTGTCTTGGTTTGGGTTTTTTTTTTTTCAGGAAATCATGCACTTGTTCCTTGCTGTCTATAAATGCATGAGCAATAAAGGAAATAAAGCTGAACTGCAGCCATGTCTTCATGGGACAAATATTATGTCCTGCCCCTATCCTCTTGGTGGGGAGTCCGGACAATGCACAACCCAAATCCCAGTGCTAGTGCAAACAGTCTGGATGATGGCTGGCTCATTCAGCAGTGAAGCTAGAGTATACACCCTTGTGCGGGTTGTGTGTCTTCAATTCATTTCTGAGTAATGGTGACCCTAAGGCGAACCTATCATGGGTTGGTTTTTTGGCAAGATTTGTTCAGAGGAAATTTTCCCTTGTCTTCCTCTGAGGCTGAGTGAGTGTGACTAGCCCGAGGTCACTCAGGGGCTTTCCATGGCTAGGCTGGGAATTGAACCCAGGTCTTCAAGAGTCGTAGTCCAATACTCAAACCACTACACCACGTTGGTTCCTTATACCTTCCTTATAATGGATTAAAATAACTCAGTTTTTGCTCTGAATCTTCCTGGATGATCTGGAGCCTACCATTATGACACTGAGCAGCTGTTTACAATGCATCCTGCTGTGCTGCCCAGTGCAGACATCGGTGCAGCAAGTCACTCGTTCCGACATAAGAATGAGGCGCTTATCCACATGATCAACACTGGATGTCTCGTTCTGACCTCAGAGCAAGTGACTTGCAGTGGCAGCACAGTGGGATGGGTATGGAAAAAGCCACCTCATATTGCAATGGCAGTGCCAGGTAACTGGAGGGACATCAGGGTAGCTTTGGGGCCAGAATACTGCAGGCTACCCTCAGAGTATTTTGGCTCATGCAAATAATGCCTACATGAGGGCTTTGAGCATGTATTTGCCTCTTTGTTTAAGCAACCTCAGTATTCATGCCATCACAGTTTCAAGATTTATTTCTGCAGCTTTGAGGTCCAGAAAAATAAGAAAACAAAAGCTGAGATTCCACGGATTATAATAAGGGCTTCTGAGTTCCTGAAAGTTTTTAGTTTTTTACATTCAACTGCTGTGGAATGGTTTGTATTTTTTAAGACTACTCTAATGGTTGATTCCTGATGCTAGTGCACCATTCAAACATACCCTAAGTCAGAAACGAGGCACATGTCAGTGTCCAGCTATTGGACTGCATAAGTGCTAGCCAGCATAGCCAATGGAAGGGGACGATGTGAGCTGTAGTTCAATACCTGAAGGATTACCCATCCCCCATCCTTGACCTAGGTGTTTCAGCCATATTAATGTGGGGAGACTGATTGAGAGATTTATATTTATTTATTTGCTTTTAACAGGCATGTTGATTAGAGACACATATGCAAAACTAACAGATACACCTTATCATCTGGAATGGAATTGATACAAGGAAAACAAAAGGCAACCTCAGCATTAATGCCTTCAGTCCCTACCTATACTGGGAGAAAGGCAGGATATAAGAAAATTAAATAATAACAACAAGAATAATGTTCAGCTTCTAAATTAAAAGATGCTAGGGTTAAGTCAGAAATGAGGAACATGCCTCTGTTGGACTGAATTGGTGCTAGCAAGGATAGCCAATAGAAAGGAATGATGTGAGTTGCAGTTCAACATCTGGAGAATTACACATCCCCAACCCCTAACCTCCTAAACTAAAAGATGCTAGGGTTGAAACATGTTCCACTGTACTGTACACTGCCACAATTACTGGTAAGAGTCACTCACTCTGAGGTCGTATTGTGGCACTCATCCATGTGATCAATGATGGGGGCCTTGTTCTGACCTCCAAGTGAGTGACTGACCTGCGATGGGCAGCACAGTGGGACGCAAGCAAACAGCCACCCAGAGTCACAACGGAGGGTCTCAGGTAACAGAGGCTTGCAGTGGAGCTCCAGGGCCAGAATAGTCCAGACTGCCCCGAGAGTTTTCTGGGCCATGCTGACAGAGCTGAGTAAAAATTTTAAATAAAATTGGGGGGGAGGAGCCTTGGGGTCTCATGCAGGCTGCATGTTCCCCACTCCTGCTGGATGCATGTTCCCACTGGATGCTTAAAGGAGATGGGGCCAGCCTAACTTCCTTCAGTAAGGAGTTCTACAGTTGAGGTGCTGCTACAGAGAAAGCCCTGTTACATATACCCACCAACCTGACTTCACAAGATGTTGGGACAGAGAACAGGGCAGGCTCTTATGGAAGGAGGCTGTCTTTCAGATATCCTAGCCCTAAGTCGTTTAGGGCTTTGTTGGTCAGCACCATGTGGTGTAGTGGTTTGAGTATTGGAATACAACTCTGGTGACCAGGGTTTGATTCCCCATTTAGCCATGGACAACCCACTGCGTGACCTACTGAGTATGTGACTGGAGCAAGTCACATATTCTGAGTCCCAGAAAATCACATGATAGGATTGCCTGTAGGTTTGTCTTAGGGTTGTCATAAATCGGAAATGACTTGAAGGCAAACAACACCAACACCAGGTCAACACTGGCATCTTGATCTGAGATAAGAAACAAATTGGAAGCCAGTGCAGTTCTTGTAGGATCAGTATTATATGGTCTCTAAAATGCACACCTGACACCAGCCTGGGTGCTACATTTTGCACTAGCTGCAGCTTCTGAACACTTTTCAAGGGCAGACCCACAAAGAGCACAGGGCCCAATTGCTGGTTCTGGCACAAACTGTCCAGATGATGTATGGCCCGTTCAGCACCAAACCCATGACATACCACCCTTAACACAGATTTTAAATAGTTACTGTTTGCTCTGAATCTTCAATGAAGATCAGGAGCCCGCTGGAGCAATGCCCAGTGGCTGTTCATAATGTATCCCACTGTGCCAGCCATTGCTCCCTTTGAGGAGCCCAGCTATGTGATCAACACTGGACACGACATTTTCAGGCTCAGAGGGAGTGACTTGTGTTGCAGCTGGCAACAGCAGGTAGTAATGCAGGACACATGTGCGGAACAGCTGCCCAGCATTGTTCCAGAGTGTTCAGGTAATGGCAAGCTTCAGGTCC
Organism: Sceloporus undulatus; assembly: GCF_019175285.1. Lineage (NCBI taxonomy): Eukaryota > Metazoa > Chordata > Lepidosauria > Squamata > Phrynosomatidae > Sceloporus > Sceloporus undulatus. Next base: position 177,123,506 of record NC_056523.1, on the reverse strand, counting down.
AGAACACTCCAGGCTGGTTCCAGAGTATTCTGGTCCATGCAGATACAGATGTAGTGGAGCACAACATCTAGCCAAAGGAAATCTTGTTCACCTTCTTGCCACTGAGCTTCTAGGATTTAATCAGACATTGTTATTACAGTTGCCTCTTTGTCTCTGCTGAGGTTCTGTTCCAGATCCCTCTGCAAACAGCAAATTCTGCAAGACCTGAATTCTCACTCTCCTTGATGGAGACACAATCTGCACACAACCACACTGGCATGGCCATGTGCATGTGCCACCATTGGAGAGAATGGGGAGGGGCCATCTGCAGATGGCAAGCCTGTGGAAGGGAAAAGCCAACGGCACTTGCTGTCTCCACATCCATGTCGACTAGAGGCTTATATTTTTAATATATTAAAAAGGGACTTAAATTCTCAGAAAGCTGAATTCTGAAAGCAATGCACAATTTGGTGCTTTCATCAAGCCCAGGGATACAAATAACTCTGCAGTATAAAACTATTTGCAGAACTATTTTTACAAAAATGCCACAGAGGGGTCAGACTGGAGAGAATGAGAGGAAGAGAGAGGCATATAACACATTGTAGCAAATTGTTACAATTTCAAGCAAAAACAGGACACAATAAAACATGTCTACAGAGAAGTACTTTCTGACCTCAATGGAAGCACATACACTACCGTTCCTAATTTCATCTGGTGTGTTAGCAAGCTCCCACAACTATTCCTTTGAGGCAGTGCTTGAGAATTGAACTTCTCTAATGCCAAGAAATCTTCAGAAATCCACCACTCCATTCCTGAGCATTGAGTTCCACAGAGGGATCACAAAGTGAGTGAAAAATTGCTTTCCCTTCCCCTGCCTCTAGCATCCTGTCGGTTCATGATAACTGGAAGAATTCCCTGCTCCATTTTCTAAACATCAAAAAGCGGGAAGAAAATTCTCACCTATGCACACAATGTCCATAAAGCCGTACATCCCATAGCAGATCTGGAAAAGTAGGTCCTGCCGCTGCCATTTGGCTGAGGGGCTAAGGGATGACCAGATGAGCCATGAGATGCTGGCGATGAGGAAGAGCGAACCCAAGATGATTGCTGCAATCTGCACCTTTTCAATCACTGTCAGGGAAATGGCCTGCCACTGTAGAGGGAAAAACATCACATGGAGGTTAATGCTGGCTGGGAGTGCTTTGACTACAATGGTGGAGGAGCAACAGATTGGGATTACTCTACGAGGAGTAATGAATCACAAGACATCAGATGCAGGGTGGACAGCTTTGGTACACATTCATGCTCTAAAATATTGCATGTTCTGTTTGGCCCTGTGTGTACGTACTAAAAAGCCAATTTCCGCTCTATTCTGGACGATGCATGTCCCAAACCCTGGCTCTGGTCCGAGCAGTCCGGATGGCATCGAACATGTTCAGCACCAGAACTGGGGTATAACACCCTTAAAATGTTGGGGTTTTTGTTTGTTTTTGTTGTTGTTGTTTTGTTTTGTTTTGTTTTGTTTGGAATGCCTGTTACTCTGGATCTTCTGAGAAAACCCAGAATCTTCCTTTCCCGTGCCACAGTGGCTGTTTACACGGACATCTCGCTGAGCCACCCGGCAAGTCTGCCACTGTTGCCGTAAGTTGCCTGCTTCTAAGGTCAGAATGAGGTGCCCAGCCAAATGATCAAGGCTGTATGCTTCATTCTAACCTCAAAAATGAATGATCTACAGTGGTGGCAAATGTGCCAGATAGCTCAGTGGGAGTCCATGTCGACAGCTGCTGCTGCTGCAGCTCACAAATGGAAAGCCAGGTAACAGGAGAAGGTCAGAGCAGCTGTATGGCCAGGATACTCTGAGCTGCCCCCAGAGTATCCTGACCCATGCAGATAGGGCCTCTGTTTCTTCTTTCTCCTTTGCAAACAGATGAGATTACTGAAATGACACCGGCAGGAACAACCCTAGAACCAAGCTGCACAAAGTATGTTCCAAGTAGCCTCAGGGTCTCTGGGAGCTTATCAAGGGCTCCTCAGTAAGGAGATCAACAATGGCAGAGAGTTTGTACTTTTACTATCTGTCTCCCCATGCAATGACAGCAATAGGGAATTTAGGTTCTCAGCCTGTGGCCCTCCAGTGTTTTAGACTTGCAGAATCCCTGAGCATTAGCAGTGGTACCTTGGGCTTCTAGGAGTTGGAGCCCAAAATATCTGGAAGGCCCAAAGCTGAGAAGTGCTGTTCTAGATCACACTTTCCAAGGGTGAAGGCCTTGAAAAAACTGGGCAAGGCTTGGCCTGTTAAAATGTCTATATGATAGAACCACTGCCCTCCATTTGATGCCCCCCAGGTGTGTTGTACTATATAGAATCATAGAGTTGGAAGAGCCACAAGGGCTATCCGCTCCAACCCCCTGCCATGCAGTAAGACACAACAAAAGCATTCCTCAAATATGTCCATCTAAACTCTGTTTAAAGACCTCCAAAGAAGGAGAGCCCACCACCCTCCAAGGTAAGCGATTCCCAACACTGGCTATGCTGGCTGGGGATGGTGAGGGTTGAAGTCCAACATACCATGAGAATGCCAACTCAGTGAAAACTGTCACAGAACATGCTGTGTAGTAGCCACTGTGACATGTTGAAATTCTGTGGCAAATGATTTCAAAAGGATTTCCTATCATTGGTTTGGTGAATCAATGGCTCTGCAGATCTGTTGGACTACCACTCCCATCAACCACAGACAGCATGGTCAATGCACAGAGATGATAGGAGTTAACAGCACTAATTCTTGAAGTCCAACATGGTTCTTTCCTGATGTTATGGGTTTTTTGTGCACAGAAACACACAGCTGTGTTAATGGAAACATTACCTATGAAAGCCATGAGCCTTTATGGCTCGAACTCAAAGAGTGCATACCTAGGCTGTGACTCATCCCCTCATAATTTTGCAATATGGGCTGGCCACATCTCAATTTTGAGAGCATGAGTCTGAGCTGAAATCTAATGGGACAAGCAATATCAGAGCTGAATGCTAATCTAATCAGATCTTGGAATAGTTACTATTGAGCATGGTGGCTTGCAGAATCCCCCAGCCAGCATGACCACTGGAAGCTGTACTTTTCTGATACCTGATGTTAATTCCTGCATACCTTGAAGGTTCTTTTCAGGAGGAGTAGGGCAAAGATGGAAACTGTGTGGCCCTCCAGATTTTGTTGGACTCCAATTCCCAGTGTTCCTAGCCACTGGGGCTATGCTGGCTAGCGCTACTGGAAGCTGCAGGCCATCAACATCTGGAGGGCCACATGATTCCCACCCCTAGAATAAGAGGTGGGAATGATGGAGCTGCTGAGTTTCTTCAGAACAGCATGTACCCAGTGTTGAGGACAATGACTGGAGTTGCCAAATTGTCCATCTGTGCATGAATCAGAATCGACTCATCCCCCCCCCCCACTACAAAGTCGCCATGATGACACTTTCACATGTCACTTTTCACATGGTGAACATTCTCCTTCCATGGGGACTGGGTAAGTCACAGAATTTACCACATGGGAGTCTGTACAGGGGGAAACAGTTTGTTCTTGTCATGCCCCTCACCCAATAGTCAGGGCTGGCCCAAAACATTTTGTTGCCTGAGGTGGAGAAGCTGGCATTTCCCCACCTCAACACCCAATTTCACATACAAAATCCAACTGTACCGGACTGACAACCAAATCTTCAACACAATGGCAGTGGGATAGCATCCTCCATTGCCCCTAAAGGCTGAGAACAGTGGTTCTCAACTTTCCTAATGCCACGACCCTTCAATACAATTCCTCATGTTGTGGTGACCCCCAACCATAAAATTGTGGTGTCTCGGTTCCTAAGACCATCGAAATATGTGTTTTCCTATGGTCTTAAGCAACCCCTGTGAAAGGGTCATTCGACCTCCAAAGGGGTCGCGGCCCACAAGTTGAGAACTGCAGGCTTACAAGTTGCATGGCAGGAGGGGGAGCACTGAACACTCATTACACTCTCCAAGTACCTTGCTACCAGTTCTCAGCATCATCTCAATTTCTATAATGCCAAGTCTGCTCCTGCCCATCATTCAAGAGAATAGGAGGAGAAACAGGTAAAGCAATAAATAAGACTTCCTGGTAGGCTTGTGCATGGACATGACTGCATGGCCAGATGTGCATTTAGCCTATCATTGCCTGCTGCCAACCCCAACCCCCAAACTGGCCAACTGATAAGGTCAGTTTGCTAACCATGGCTTACCTGCAAGGGGTTCTTTGTGCTAATGGCTAAGACCTGGTACTTGAAATAGCACAGCTCACAACTCCAGGAGCCCCTCTCGCTGATCCAACGAATCAGGCAGGGCTGGTGGGTGCAACGGACGGACCCATCACAGCGACACGGGCTCAACAACTCCCCCTGTCAAGAAAAAAGGCAATGGGAGAGTCAGGACATTCAACAAGTGCTCATTACAAATCTAATCTCTTTTTTAAAAAAATAAAATTACCAGCTTGGTAGATGAAGGGAATGCTGTGGATATAGCATTCAGTAAGGCCTTTGACAGGGTTCCCCATGACATGCTTGCAAACATGCTAGTGAAATGTGGGCTAGACAACGTAACTGTTACATGGATTTGGTTGACCGGCCAAACCCAAAGGGTGCTCAACAATGGCTCTTTTTCATCCTGGAGAGAAGTGAACACTGGGGTCCCACATGGCTCTGTCCTGGGCCCAGTGCTATTCAACATCTTTATTAATCACTTGGATGACAGAATTGGGGGCATACTTATCAAATTTGCAGATGACACCAAATTAGAAGGAGTAGCTAATACCCCAGAGGACAGGACAAAAATTCAAAATGAACTTAATAGATTAGAAAGCTGAGCCAAAGTTAACAAACTGAATTTTAACTTGGAGAAATGTAAGGTACTGCACTTAGGGCAGAAAACTGAAATGAACAGATATAGGATGGTTGACACCTGGCTGAATGAAACAACATGTGAAAGGGATCTGGGAGTCCAAATAGACCACAAGTTGAACATGAGTCAACAGTGCAATGTGGCAGCTAACAAGGCCGATGCAATTTTAGGTTGCATCAATAGAAGTATAGTGTCTAGATCAAGGGAAGTAACAGTGCCCTTCTACTCTGCTTTGGTCAGGCCCCACCTGGAATATTGTATGTAGTTCTGAGCACCACAATTCAAAAAGGATGTTGAGAAACTGGAGCGTGTCCAAAGGAGGGCGACTAAAATGGTGAAATCTCTGGAAATCATGCCCTATGAGGAACAGCTTAGGGAGCAGAGACTAGGACCCAGAGCAATGGATGCAAGCGACAGGAGATTCCACCTCAACATTAGGAGGAACTTCCTGACAGTAATGGCTGTCCGACAGTGGAACAAACTCCCTCGGAGTGTAGTGGAGTCTCCTTCCTTGGAGGTCTTTAAATAGAGGCTGGATGGCATCTGTCAGAAATGCTTTGATTTAGTTTTTTCCTGCATGGCAGGGGGTTGGACTGGATGGCCCTTGCGGTCTCTTCCAACTCTATGATTCTATGATTCTAGTTCTCTATATAGCCTCCTGTCTCAGAGACAGACAAAAGATACATTAGGTCAGTCACTGGCTCCCAAACTTTTGTCCTCCAGATGTTTTGGACTACAGTTCCCAGAGCTTTTTACCATTGGACAAGCTGCCTAAGGCTTCTAGGAATTGAAGTCCAAAACACCTGGAGGACCAAAGTTTGGTAATCACCACATTAGGTTCTCTTAGGAGACTGGCAGATGATTTCCAGAAACACATACATATTTCAGACTCAGAATTCTTTGACAACAGTAAAGAACCCTTCCTAAATTCAGCACTTGAAAAAGTTTTAGGTGCTGGGTTTTTTTACAATCACTCCCAGAATGTGTGTGTGTGTGTGTGTGTGTGTGTGAGAGAGAGAGAGAGAGAGAGAGAGAGAGAGAGAGAGAGAATGAATGACACTGGCCTTCCCAAGACTGACTCCACAGTTTCCAAAGTCCCCCTTCAGAATATCTTCTTGGATTTGGTGACTGGGAGTCCAGGTGATCTCACTGTGGTCTATTGCATGTGCTAGTTGTCTTCTTTATGGTAAGCACAACGTTATTAAAAATATTGTATATAAAATTACCTTCAGGCTATGTGTATAAGGTGGATACGAAACATAAATGAATTTCATGTTTAGACTTGGGTCTCATCTCTAAGTTATCTCATTATGTATGTGCAAATACAGTGGGCCCTCCATATTCACTGGACTTAGGGGTAGAAGCTTCCTTTGAATGTGGAAAAGACGCAAATAAAAAAACACTATCTTTCTAACTTAAGAGAACACTTTTCTAGGAATCTAGAGCCCAGTACAGATGGGAGGTTTGTGCTGGTTTGGGGCTGAAATTAGGGCTAGGTAGGGCTGGGCATCCACATGCACCCAGTCCTTATATCGGCACCTGTGCGCCATCTTGCCGCTCCCCCACCCACACGAGGTGCACAATGATGATGTCTGCATGGTGTAGCACCCAAACAGTATCATGCCATGCAGACATCATCATCGCATGTGAATGCACCAATGGCGCCCTGGGAGCGGGTTCTTTTTAGGCCTCCTGGAGGCCGCGCCATTTGGTTGGCACGGTCTCTATCTGTGGCAGAAAGGGGCAGGGTCTCGCCACCCCTTTCTGCCAATCTGTACAGCCCCAAAGTCCTCCAGCACAACTCTATGTTCAATATCTGTCAGAAGCTGACCACAGAATCACACTGGAGAACCTATACATGGCTAAATAAACGTTTTCTCTAGTTTTCTCTTGTAGTTTCTAGGTCCTCCAGAACAACTCTATGGTCAGCTTCCAGCAGAGATGCACTAGAGGACCTAGAGATTCCTAGAGAGAATGTATTAATCAAATTTGCAAATAATCAAATCTGCAAAAGTCAAAGACACAAATGTGGAGGAACAACTGTATTCCAAAACCTGAAAAATTCGAAACATTTCTGGTCCGAAACAGTTCAGGTAAGCAAGATTCAACCTGTTCCTGTCCCTGATCATAGAATCATCATAGAATACTAGAGTTGGAAGAGAACACAAGACCATCCAGTCCAACCTCAACCTGTCCTCTCACCTTTCAAATGCCAATCTTTGTCCTCAACCATTCTCTTCCAACATGACTATGGCCTTACCAGAGAAGACGAGGAGGAGAACACAAACAAGTGTCTGGCAATACAAACAGTGCTGGGCACTGCTCTGTGCCACCTCTGCTCTCCAACAGCAAGGCAAAAGCTGTGTTGTCAGGAGGACAGCTGCAACTGAAAGGCAGTGTAGGAAGATGACAAAGGACTGGAACCTGGATGAAAATTATGTTAATCCCATTCCAATTTCAATAACTAGTAAGTCATTGTTCCATTTTCTGAACTCTCCATTCCGGTGAAAATCAAAGCTCAGTCTAAATAGGGTTGACTGGTCTCAGGGCCTGGCCCTGAGCTTCCTGATTTCATGGGTAATCTGGACTAGTGCAGCCTCTCCTGTTTTGGTTTCCTCAACTCCAGGCAAGACGAACAGGACTGTGTACAAATCTCTAGCTCAGCTATTAAAACAGCAACTTGCTATAGTTTGCAAGCTGTGCTAAAAATTGCAAATAGGATACTCCAAAAGGACTATGCATTTACTTCATTAGCTTCCTCATTCCCTTCCAATCATTGTAGTGACAGGATTCACCCTCTTCTCTGCTCTGCTCAGCATCGACCTTCTGGCTAGAAGCAAGTAAAGATTCCTTATCCAATACCCCTAGGTAAGTGACAAGACATAATCTCCTCAAATCAATCACTTAGCTCTTGAGAACAGCTCTTTTAGCTAACATTTCCATGCTTAATTTCCAAAAATGAAAATATTTCCCTGTATGTGTATCTTTATTTGAATTACAAGCTGTGAACAGCTGTGGTTAATACTTAATGGATAATGCTCCGTGACACCACCAGGAGCCTACGTCCAAGATTTTGGTCTGGAAACCTCAGCACCTGGGGCAATCCTGAACTGGAAAGCATAGGCCTAAAGTCCATCCATTCTGGTCCTAATATCTGAACACTTCCTGAATGCCATCACTCCTCAAAGATGCCACCCATCATTGTTTGTTGTTGTTATTGTTTTGTGCCTTTAAGTTATTTCTGGATTATGCCAACTCAGTTGATCCATAATCAGTCAAAACTGGGCCAACACTGCCCCTCCCAAAGCCCACCAAGAGGAAAAGTCTAGATAAGAGGGTATCTCTAGGTCTGTAGTCCATTAGTCCCCCTCTGTTTTAAAAATGGAAAGCAGTTTGTTAGTTCTACCTGCTTAATGTGCTACCAGGAGAGCAAGAGGAGCAATTAGCATCAATATTTCAGACCCAGTTGCAGGAAGTATTAGCAATGGGTAATAGATATATATGCCCTGAACAAGGAAATTACTCTGGATTCCTGTCAGATGGAGCACCAGGAGCACAGAGTTAGTACTGAGTCTCTCATCAGACTCCTGATATGACCATTCAGCTTCACAAGCCCAATTCCAACCACAAGGGAGAAAAGGGACAGAATGAAGCAAGATCAGTAGTCATTGGCTGTAAAGCAAGCAAGCAAGACAAATCCATACACACCTTTGCAGAAGTTGACCACTTGTATTTTATTTTTTAAACTTTATTGTGATGTTTTTATAATATTTTATCTTGTGAGGCACCTCAGACCCCTTTTTGGGAGAAAGGCAGCATAGAAGTGAAAAAAATTAAAATATTTAGAGCTTTGGAAAATCATCTTTTTGGACCTCAACTCCCAGAATCCCTCAGGGAACAGGATAGATGCAATCAAGGAAGCCAAGGCCCTGAGTGAGCAAGACCTGAACAGGGCTGTTGATGACAGAGGGACTTTGGGGGTCTCTCATTCATAGGGTCACCATATGTCAGTGTTGACTTGATCGCGATGAACAACCATAACAAAATGCCCATCACAGTGACAACTTCATTAAGCTAGCCAAAAAGTGCAAATACAGTAGATCACAGTACTCATTGTTTGGAAGCATGTACCACTTACTGTGGATGGGCACATCCAAGGTCTTCTTCCCCTTTCTCATCTCTATGTCCACTCCATCTCTGTGTCTTGACATATTTGTTTTTAAATGAGGAAAGCCCCATTCATTTTTCTACTTATTTTGCAAGTGTACATACATTTGTATACTAATGGGTGTGCGTGTGCATACATGCACCTAGAAGTCACCCATTGGATTATGGTGACCTCATGAATTTCATAGGGTTTTCTTAGGCAAAGAATCCTCAGAAGTGGTTTTGCCTCTGAAATATATAGCCTAACTGCCAGGTATGCATTGATGGTCTCTCATCCAAGTCCTAACCAGGGCTGACACTGCTTAGCTTTCAAGATCAGATGGGATCTGGTGCCTTCAGGGCATTTACTGCATGAAATTAATTTCTGAATGCATTCTTTTCCTTGACAAAAATGCATTTCAGCAGTGTTTTGCATGTGTTAGAAAAAGGGGGACACTTTTCAAATGTGCATATAAGGTATTATCTGCATCTGTCCATCAAAAGACAGATTCTGGTGCACAAATGCAAAACAGGCAAAGTCTCTCAAAAGAGCTGATTCCTGACACATTTGTTATCACTGCTTTCAAAGCTTTCTAGAAAGGCACAGGTAAAGTCCAACTGGTTTTTGGATGGAGAAGTATCATAAAATCATAACCAGATCATACAGTTGCACATCACAAAGATACAGGAAAGTATTTGGATTATTCTGGATTTCAGAATAACTGCAGTTAGATATTAGAAAATCAAAACTGGAGCAGGTCTCCACAGTGCATACACCCCATGGACATAAAGTATAACACACATTTTTGGGCTAAGAACCAGGTACAGCTGGCTCTTTGTATCCACGGATTCAACCATTCACAGCTTGAAAATATTCCATTTAAAAAAACACCCTAAAAACAAACCTTGATTTTGCTATTTTATGTAAGGGACACCATTTTACTGTGCAATTGTATATAATGGGACTTCAGCATCCATGGATTTTGGTATCGATACGGGGGTCTCGAACCAAAATCCTGCAGTTATCAAGGGCCCACTGTACTTGAAGGAAGTCTTTCTCCTTGCTATTCCTGTTTGCATCTGAGCACTGCCAAATGAGACCACATTTGCAGTTTTGACTTTTGCAGATTTGATTATTTGTGGTTTTGATTAATGTATCCTCTCTAGGAATTCCTAGGTCATCCAGTGTAACTCTTCCAGAAGTTGAGCATAGAGTTGTACCAGAGAAGCTAGAAGTTCCTAGAGAAAATACTTCTCTGGGCATTTGTAGGTCCTTCAGTGTGATTCTATGATCAACATCTGGCAGACAGAATCACAGAGCTGGAAGAGACCTCAAGGGCCATCCAGTCCAACCCCATTCTGCCATGCTGGAATTCACAACCAAAGCACCTGTGAAAGATCTCCATCCAGCTTCTGTCTCAAAACCTCCAAAGAAGTAGACTCCACTGCTCTCTGAGAGCGTGTGTGCCACTGTCAAACAGCTCTTACTGTCAGGAAGTTCCTCCTAATGTTGAGGTGGAATCTCTTTTCCTGTAATTTGCATCCACTGCTTTATGTCCTATTCTCTGGAGTAGCAGAAAACAAGCTTGCTCCATCCACAATATGACATCCCTTCAAATACTTAAACAGGACTACCATATCATTTCAACTGTCTCTTCTCCAGGCTAAACATGCCCAGATCCCTAAGTCATTCCTCATAAGGCATGGTTTCCAGATCCTTCACCATTTTGGTCGCCTCCTTTGGACACACTCCAGCTTGTCAACATCCTTTTTCATTTGTCATGCCCAGACACAGTATTCCAGGTGGGGTCTGACCAAAGCAAAACAGAGTGGCACTATTACTTCCCTTGATCTAGATACTACATTTCTACCGATGCAGCCTAGAATCGCATTGGCCTTTTTAGCTGCCACATCACACTGTTGATTCATGTTCAGATTGTGGTCTACTAGGACTCCTAGATCCCTTTCACATGTAGTCTCATTAAAACAGGTGATCCCCATCCTTTATCCATGCATTTCATTTTTCTGCCCTAAGTGCAGTACCCTATATTTCTCCTTATTGAAATTCATTTTGTTAGCTTTGGCCCAGCTTTCTAATCTATTGAGATCATTTTGAATTCTGATCCTCCCTTCTGGGGTATTATGGTCAATTAGATGTTAACCACAGAGTGGCACTGGAGGACCTGGAGATTCCTAGAGATGTGTTCGCTTAGATAAAAAGAATAGTATTTTTTTTTATTTGCCGTTTTTCCACATTCACAGGGATTTTTCATCCCTAACCCCAGTGAATGTGCAGAGGCCACTGTATTTGTGCATGCCTCTGCTGTTTGATGTGTGTATGCAAGTGGGAGGACTATTTATCTCAAAAGATTCTTTCACACCATGACTCCGCTTTAACTGCCCTGGCTGCCTCTTATTGCATCCAGGAGTTTGTACAGCATGGCCCCCATACTGGCGGACTTGCCATTCGGAGATTTAACCATCAGAGGATGGCAAGCCCCCATTTTGGTTAATGGTGGCATGTGCACGCAGCTGCACTAGTGGGCACATTGCACCACCATTATTTTTAATGGGACTTAAGCATGCATGGATTTTGGTATCCATGGGGGGGGGGGGGGGGGGTCTGGAATGAATCCCCCACAGATACGGAAGTCTGGCTGTAGTTTGCTTGGAGGTACCAGAAGAGAATTCTTTGGTTGAGGACTCTAAAGAGCTCTCAACAAAATGTTGATTTATTTCTACAGTGTAGACTCAACCAAGATACCCGACAGATTCCATGGGCCTTTCCACACAATCCTGTCTCCCCCCCCCCACACACACACCCCTAGAGTTTGCATCCATACATACAGGGAGATAGGAAGAAGCCAAGGGGATCAGCAACTAGATCACTCCCAGATCACAGATACTGACCCTAAGATTAACAGACTCATGCTGTCTCTCACTCCAGGCATCCAAGAATGTGTGTTACCCATGTACATTCGAATGTCTGTTGAGCAGTTCGGAAATGCTGGCATTTCTGATAAGACACTAATGATATATCATTAAACAAAACTAATTCATTGACATCAAAACGTGTAAGAGAAAGCTATGCTAGTAATTAGTTATGTTAATATCATTAACATGTTGGCAACATGTTTGTTGTTAATTTAAAACAGCAATTAAAAAAATAAAAATAAACCAAAATAGTTGAAGGTGGTTTCCTACACACCCCAAACAGCCACACGCACAAAAAGCAAGGAAAGAAAACAATCCCCAATGACGATATTTAACACTGTTGGCATTTAATGTTTTTTTTTAATGGAGTTGAAAAGCTGATGAAAAAATTTAACTAATTCTTTACTTATTATTTCCAGGTCCTGGAATGTGGAAAATAAAGGATCTATATCACTGATATGGTCTATCACACACCTAAGGCTCTTGAACACAGAGGGCAGGGCTGATGGGCAGCATCCTGCCAAGACAATTTGCTAGTGAAATACGCTCACTCCACGTGTGGTGGAGTCTCCTTCTTTGGAGGTTTTTAAATGGAGGCTGGATGGCCAACTGTTGGGAGTGCTTTGACAGTTTATTCCTGCACAACAGAATGGGGTTGCTCTGGATGGCCCTTGGGGTCTCTTCCAACTCTAACATTCTACCCTGCCTCCTAGTCCTACTCCCAGGAAGCTACTGTGGTGTAATGGTTTGAATGCTGGACTACAACCCAGAAGACCAGAGTTCAAATCCCTGCTCACCTGAGGAAAGGAAAGGCCATGGGATGAACTTGGGCAAGTCAGACTCTTTTAGCCTCAGAGGCAAACTCTTTTATGAACAAACCTTGCTAAGAAAAAAAAAACCATGGTAGGGTTCGCCTTAGAGTCAGCATAGATCAGAAACAGCTTGAAGGCATACAACAACAATAAACCCTACTCCCCATGGCACTGTGTTTGGACGAACTGGCCAGAGTTCCTAATAAATCTTATGTCAACCTTGGCATCCGCCACCACTCCTGAAAGTAGTAGGGTAGTTTGGAGGGGGAGGGAAGCACACACAGCTTTCTCCTCCAAAACTCTGACATCCAGCATTTTCTGCCTCACTCTGCCTAGTAGTAGTAGGACCAATCCTGCTTGTAGCATTAATTCCCTCCTCCACTCCTTGTTTATCTGCAACCACAACAAATACGTGAGCAGGGTTCCTTGCCACACAAATTGCACGTTCTGCTTCTTCTGGTGCTGAGTGGAACTTGTGTCTAATAAATCAAATTTAATTGAATGAGAAGGTCAAACGATGTTGTCTCATTTTCATAATCTATCCTGCTCATTGTGAAAAATCAGGATTCGGCTTTTAAAGTTGCAGAGGTCTGCTTTTTACCTGGCAGAGAACCAAGATCCCTCAACATAGCCTTCCTCCTTTTCTCCTCTTGCTGCTCAAGCCATTAAAACCTCTGATATAAATCCTAGAGATGCAGAGACCTTGTGCACATTATTCAGCAGCAAACAGGTTTGGCAGCAAATGATTACTTGACAGGGAGTCACAGCAGTGGCTGGCCTCCTCATTGTGTGTGCATTACAAGAAGATATTTGCAAAAAGAAGTCTGACCCCTTTGTTTTTCACATTACTACACTGTTAGGGGTACACTTAAAAGATTCTAGGTGTACAAGCAATGTATAAATCAGTGCATAAATATGCTCAAATGGTCTCTTGATTGTATTGGTCCAGAAACAGGTGTTGACCATGGCAAAGCAATTTCTCGACCCTGTCTCTCCATCACATTTAAGATGCGTCCACATTGTAGAAATAATGCAGTTTGACACTGCTTTAACTGTCACGGCTGCATCCTATGGAATCCTGGAATTTGCAGTTTGTGATAGAAAACTTTGTGATAGAGCTTTGTGATAGAAAAAGACAAATATCTCACATAATTACAGATCCTAAAATTCCATAGCATTGAGCCATGGCAGTAAATGTGGTATCAAACTGCATAAATTCTGCCATGTGGCAGCAGCCATAGACACACTTACAAAGTGGTCTGCCTCATTTTCCTGTAGAGTTAGGGTGATAATGATCTCTACAGTGGCCCTTTTTATCCACTGGGGTTTGACTTCAGGACCCCCATGGATACGAAAATCTGTGGATCTTCAAGTCCCATCGAATACAATGGTATAGTAAAATGGTGTTCGATAGATAAAATGTCAAAATCAAGGTTTGCTTTTTGGAACATATATTTCTTGGAATATTTTCAAGCTGTGGATGATTGAATCCATGCATAAAGGATCCATGGATAGAGAGGACCAACTGTATTTTACTTATGGTCACTATTCCTTCTGTTCTTGTTTTTGATTATCTCTTAGTGTACTTTGACCATGTTTTCATAGTTGCCCATCAGGTGGTCTTTCCATCCTCTTTATACAGAAAGCTGAAATAGAGGTTGTGGGGTGGGCGTTTGAGCCCCCAAAAGATCTAACAAAATTGTATCACCAAGACTTCTAGGTAGCCAAGTCTCCTCAGGAATTATCAATAAGAAGGGGACTCAGTGATCAAGCTCTAAGAAATATTAGCTGACAACTTTGTCACTGATTCCTCACAGATTTTGTGCAAATCTGAAGCTCTCTCACCAAGACTATATAGACTTCCCAAGATCCACAAGGATTCCATTCCACTCCGACCCATTGTGAGTCTTATTGGATCCCCCACATATGACTTGGCCAAGTTTCTGGCCACACAATTACAAACCCATATAGGGCAGACCGCCCCCCCCCCCGCCCCCCTACATCAAGGGTTTCAGCTCATTCCATAGGAAAAATCAATAACCTTGAACTAAAACCTGAAGACATATTAATCAGCTTTGATGTGGCCTCCCTGCTCACCAAAGTCCCCGTAATGGACACCATGACACTCATCCGACAGATTTTTCCAGAAGACATCACAGCCCTGTTCAAACATTGCCTCACTACAAGCTATTTCCAGTGGGACAATGGATTCTACGAACAGAGAGATGGGGTAGCAATGGGAAGCCTTCTAAGCCCTGTGACAGCAAACTTTTACATGGAACACTTTGAAAAGCAATCCCTGGAAACAGCACTGAAAAAGCCCACAACTTGGTTCTGATACCTGGATGATACTTTCACCATTTAGAGCCATGGAAAAGAAGATCTGGCTGTATTTCTGAACCATCTGAACAACATCCACCCCAACATCAAATTCACTATGGAAAAAGAAAAGGAAGAAACACTGTCATTCTTGGATGTCCTAGTCATCCGCAAACCGAACCTATGTTTGGGTCACACAGTATACCGAAAACCCATACATACAGACCGATACCTGCACAAGAACTCCAACCATCACCCAGGACAAAAAAGAAGCACAATCATAACACTGGTAGACCGAGCAAAACGCATCTGCGAACCCCACTTCTTGGAAGATAGAACTGATTACTGAAGCACCTGGACTGGGCTCTACAGGCTAATGGTTATTCCAGCTCAGACATCAGAAGGGCTGTCAGGCCCAGGAAAACCCAGAGAAGTGAAGACAAGCAGCTACCCAAAGGAAGGTATTTTTACCATAGCTCAAAGGAGTCACAGACAGAATAGGCAAAGTGGTGAGGAAGCACAAATGGTTTACAAACTGACAAAGAAAATCCAGCAAATGCTTTGCTCAGCCAAGGACCAGAGAGACCCTCACACAGCCGCAGGAGTTTACCGCATACCATGCAGCTGCGGACAAGTCTACATAGGGACCACCAAACGCAGTGTGCAAACAAGAATCAAGGAACACAAGAGACACTGCAGACGAATCCTCTTTTGCAGACCCTCCCACCCTGAGTCCTGCCATGAACAGCAGAAGAATACACATGCAAATCGCTCCTGCCTTTCCAGGTCATACAATATATATACCCAGGTCCTTTCCAGGCAAGCATTCTCTGAAGCTGCCAGCCACAGATACTGGTGAAACACCAGGAAGAAACTCTTCTAGAACATGGCCACATAGCCCAAAAAACCCCACAAAAAACTATAATATTATAAGGCTTCCTGCAGTTTATCCTGTGCACTCTTAACTTAGGAGTATGCTACATGGAGGAGAACCTCTACATACCCATTCTGCTTATAGGAATCTTCATATTTAAGGATGTTTGAATGATAATATAAGTAATTTGCCCTTCCCCTTTGAGTACCTGCAAGTGGGCAAAATTAACAACAACTTGCCTTCCATTTTGACATTCCCCCAAGCTTAAAATCGGTTTCAGGATTCTTCTTTTCCATTTGTTTCATTCAATTTTCAAGATGCTCAAGTTGGTGGCCATCTCATAATAATGAATTCCACAGTTTAATGTGTGAAGAAATATTTCCATTTGGTCTGTCCTGAATCTCCCATCATTTGGCTCCACTGGATGGCTTCGGGTTCTTTTATTAAGAGAAGGGAAGGGGGGAAATGATCTCTCTGTATCAAAGAGGTGGGCAACTGTGGAAGGTTAGGAGGTCACAGGATCCCCCAGGGGATACTGGAGGGCCACACATGCCCTGCCATATCTACCTTTGAAAAAGAGGCATGGGGCCTAAATTAGTCTACCACAACACCCCAAAATGTGGCGCAAATAAGCCTGAGGGCAGGGAACTGTCCAATTAAAAAGATTGTATGTACAGCGCTGTGTAAATTTACAGCGCTTTATAAATAAAGGTTAATAATAATAATAATAATAATAATAATAATAATAATAATAAATACCTCCTATGTCTCCTAGAGGGAATTGTAGTGCAAATTGGGGGGGGCATTTTTTGATCCCTGGGGCCCATAAAATGGCCCTGGGGTCACATGCAAAAATGCCACCTCCCTCTGTTCCTCATATTGAAGTTGCTGTAACTCTTGATTATTTTGCTGATCACTGTCTACACTTTTGCCAGTTTGAACTTAACAAGCCTTTACCTAATTCAGCTCTCCTCAGTCTAGCATTCTCCAGATGTGCTAGACAACAAATCCCATCTTCCCCCGACGGCATAGTTATGCTGGCTAGGGATATGGCAGCTGAAGTCCGACACATCTGGAGGGGACTAGTTTAGGGAAGGCTGACCTAGTTTCACCATATTCTGGCACAAACCCCAGCAACAATAGCTCATTGGTTCCTGTGAATGAGGCAGACGAAGGAGGAGGAGGAGGCAGGGATTGAAAACTAGAATGCACCCTGTTATGGGATGCAATGATGAGCCTGCATTCTCAAAAAGGAATTTCAAAATATACAACCTGTTTATTCAACTACAGAGCTCACTATTACTGTCAAACCCCATCCCAACACCCCACTGTCAGCTGAAGACATTCCAGTGTTTGAGGTGAAGGACAAGATGGGCCATTCCTTGTACAAGGGCAAACTATGCAGACTGGCAGCTAAATCTCTCTTCAGTACTGGTGGGGCTACAGCAATCTTCCACCACATGTTAAGGCAGCAAGCTATCTAAGGCAGTGCTGGGCAGGATATGTGACATACACTGAGCTCTCCCCTCCAGGAACCTGAATCCAACTATGGAGTTTATCACACGGAGGCAAATTACATACCGTAAACCCTGTGCAGTATGTAAAGTCTGTATCTGATTGTATGCAAAGTCTGTATGTGTTTCATATTTGGTGTGTTTTAATAAAAATGTAATTTAAAAAAATCCTGTGCAGAAATAGGATTTAAAAGTCGGGGGGGGGGGGTCGGTTGTTTTTCAGATGCATTTGTTAAAGGAGAAATAACACAACATTAACCCAAGCAGAAAGTCACCAAAACCCACTCCTTTTTACTTTCAGAAGTTCCCAAAAGTAAAAAGGAGCGGGTTTTGACGACTTTACGTTCAGGTTAATGTTGCATTATTTTGCCTTCACACAAACATCATCTGAAAACCTATCCTCATTTGTGGGTTTTGTACACTTTTTGTTCAGGTTGATCCCTGACATCATTTGAAAATCTACCTGCTTTTATGGTTTTTTTCTAGTTTAAATTTAGTTTCTGCATAGGCTCCGTCCCATATAACAAACTCCTATAACTTTAACCGCTGTGGTTGCATCCTATGGAATCCTAGGATTCACAGTTTAGGGAGGAGCATTTAAAACTCTGAGCCAGGAAGCTCCAGTGCCTCCGTAAATTATAATATCACCACCCTAGAATCAACCATGGCAATTAAAGTGGAAGCACAGTACTACAACTGTGTAGTGTGTAAGAGCCCCTTGCTGTTGTGTTCCTCCAAGTGATTTTCTGCCTTATGGTGGCCCTAAAGTGACCCTATTGCAGGGTTTTCTTGCATGATTTGTTCAGAGGAGGTTTGTCATTGCCTTCCCTTGAGGCTGACAGTATGTGACTTGCCCAACGGCACCCAGTGGGTTTCATGCCTTAGCTGGGAATTGAACCCTGTCTCCAGTGTTTTAGTCCAACATTCAAACTACTATAACACACTGGCTCATTGTTATTGTCTCTCACATCTTCTGCTGAGGAAACTAGTCCACTTTCCCTAATGGTAGAGCTGGCCCTATCTGCACCCTCTCTCCCCCAGCAGTTTTCAAGCTCAGTATATATACTGAGGAAACAACGAGCCTGCAAGAAACCTGTTTGCAGGCACACATGCACTTGATAAAGATTTGGCCAGTCCTAGATTCCTGAGGCACATACCTGTCAGATACATCAATCTGATGCATGCGCACCTTACATTTCTAAGGATATATAAACAAAACATCTTATATCAAAGTTTGAGAATCCTTGGCCCTCCAGATGGAGATGATCTGCTTTTCCCCATTATTGCTCACCATAGCCAGGCAGGCAGGAATGGAAAATCCAACAATATTTGGAGGGTCAAAACTGCTACAGTACTGTCTTAAGGTGCATCTACACTATAGAAATAATGCAGCTTGACAGCACTTTAATTGCCATAGTTCCATCCTGGGAATCCTGGAATTTGTAGTTTGGTGAGGCAACAGCAATCTTTGGCAGAGAAGGCTAAAGACATTGTAAAACTACCAACTCCAGGATTCCCCAAGATGGAGCTACAGCAGTTAAAGTAGTGCCAAACTGCATTATTTCTACAGTGTAGATGCACCCCTATATATGCACCCAAGTAGACAAAATAGGAACAGCTTTCAGCCCCTTCCATCCCACTGTGCTTCCAAGAGGAGAAGCTGGAATGGGGTGAGGCAGATGGAATATCTACTGGGCATTAAGCCTGCTTCTGGCTGGTCAGACTGAAAGAGCAGGGCTAGAACAGAGTCTATAAAACCCAGTGTTTCCTCCTGCCAAACACCTTTCCCCAGAGCTAGCAGCCACTGCCTTGAACTCTTGAGATGCCAGCCATTACAATGCTCACAAATCTAACAAACAACAGACTAAAAATTATTCTTCTCTCAACCAGATCAATTTAGGATCAAGGAGGTCCCCATGCAATTGAATATTTCAGCCCACATCTCTTACAGCTAGAATATAAAAGACAAAAAAAGAAAAGGAAAAAAAAAACCCAGTGGCCATCACTACTTCTTTGTAGCAGTAGGGACAACTCTTCACTTTCTTATTTCATTAGCCAATCCATCTACCAAATGACAATCCTCCAAAAAACCAGTCTGCTTGTTAGGCTCCGTTGTTAGCATAAAAGCCAAAGCCAAGTCCTGATTGTCATGATGGAAAAAACAGTAAAGTGACAATGCATCCCCCCCCACCAAGTATTGGGGTACCAGTTGACCACTGTGTTCCCAAGCCTGGGTTGATCAGCCATTTCTAAGGGTGAGAGCAACAGATCTTAACAACCAATATGCAATGAAGAATCAGACAGGGAACTGTGGAGTAAGCAGCCCCTCTGCTGCATTTCTGTATGCAGCGGCATCACTGGGGGCACTTGGGAGTGAGTTCTGCGCCCTAAGAGGGGGTGTCACCACTGCTCCTCCAACGTCTGCCTTTTAGCAGAAATGGGCTGTGGTATTTGCCTGCATCCCTTTAAAATGCTGGAGCTCAGCAGAAGAGACGGAATGAGTGGGAAGAGGCTCAGTGGGCGAAGAAAAGGAAAGGCCTCAGGTTTTAAACGTTTTTTTACTTATAAATTTTTATTTAAAAACATTACATCTTCCCAAATTTTCACTTTAACCACATGCAATTATGTAAATGTAAATATATTTAGGCTGTGCATGATATTGTAATTTAAAGGTATAATTTTAATTTTGCTTGTTTATGCCACAACTATTGCCATTACATTCAGTGATATATGGGAATTATGATTTACAAGTAACATTTGAACAAAAAAACATTACTAAGGATTCTGTATGGTGTGATGTGAGAGGAGAGCAATGGGGGGAGATGACGCCATGAGTTACCGCACTGAGTGACACCAACCCTAGTGATGCCACTGTCTGTGCAACCAAGGGAGGGTAAGAAACCTCAGACAAGCCTGAGGTTTCTGTCCTCCTTTCATCCATGTTGCACTAAACCATAGTTACTATTTGGGGCATGCTTGAACAATGCAGGAAGCAGCAGGATAGGGGGGTTTGTTTGGGGGGTTGTGAGGGTGGGGATGTTGCAAGAAGGAGCACACAAGGAACAGCTTGGACACAGCAACCTTCCAAGCCAGAGGAGACACAAACCATCTCCCACTGTTTTAGCAAGGGATGGAAAGAGGAAAACAGACTCTGTTCATAGAGGCATTTAATGCTGCCTGCAGCCTCCACCCCCTCACATTCCAAGCAGAGCCAGCGGGGATGACAGGGATGCCACAGATGGGGAAATAAAGATGGGCAAGTCTTAATTTTAAAGGACAGAGCTTGATCCTAGCCCCTAAACTCAAAAAGCTCCTTTTAAAAATAGTAATGGCTGTAGGTTCATGTGCATCAAAAACAACTTCCATTATAGCTATAAGTTTAAACAGTACCTATTTTTCTGCCTAGGGATCTTGCAGCACCTTTGAGATTAACTGGACGAAAGAAGTTGTAGCAAGACCTTTCTTGTTCTGTTTCCTCAGCCTGAAGGCTAGGGCTGAAGCCAATTTCACACAGTTATTCTCAAAGGTGCTGCAAGATCCCTTTGCATACTGATATTCTCGACTAATATGGCTATGTAGCTAAATTCTTTGTTTTTCTGTTTTCCAAAATAACTCAAACAAGTAACTCAAGTTACTTTTTTTAAAAAAAATGTGAATGCTACAAGCAGCTGGCCTATGGTACAAAACACACACTCCTATGATCCACTGCATCGTCCCTTCAATACAAAGAAGCAGCACGGGACAAAATCTCCTCCAGCATTCAGTGGGGCTGCACCCTTGTAACTATAAAAGTAACTTTAAAATCAGTTACACTGCCAAGGTGTGGTATTATCCCATACTGAATTACAATAGTTAAGTAACTTAGTTGTCGTGGTTGGGAAAAGGAATTCATTGTTAGTTATCTGTAACTCGTTACTTCTAAGATCTGCCTAGACTTTATGGATTAATTTACAGTCTTCAACACATGTAGGAAAAAGTGACTAGATTACAACAGAAAGTCTAGGAAAAACTTCCTGGCAGCTGTCTGCTTAGAAATATGAATCTCCAGGGGAAGGAGTTGGAAAATTTGGGGATCCCCTGCATTTTCTTCCAATGACAATTTTTTTTCTGAAGTTTTTATGGTGGAAAAAACTAAACATTTTGGGGAAATGTAGAAAAAATTCAAATCAAGTGCTTTCTCTTTTGGAATGAGTGTTATGCCTTGTAAAATACCGAGAACCGCATAATATGAAGACTTGTATGCAAAACAGTCTATAGAATTAAAGAATGATCATTGCTGAGCACACTGTTGAATGTTTGTTCCTAGTTGGCGACACCATCTTCACGAGAGGAGCATACAATAAGAAATTGCCTGCTTATGTTGATAGTATACTATTAAAGAGTTCATTTTCCCACATGTTGAGTTAGTTTTATGACTGTCTAAAGACGCTGCTATCCCCATCTTTAAGACTGTAACTGCACGATGCTGTTTCTTTTCAAATACTGTACTTAACTTTATCTGTTTAGCTCTTTACTACAATGTTTTTATTTCTGTTTTAATATTTCCCATTGCAAAGACTAAGATCCATAGGAGGCATCACTTATACAGATTTTGTAGCTCTTCTTCTCGTATAGGCTGTAGTTACAATTTTGCTTCTGTAAATTTCATAACTATATCAAATAGTACAGCTTGAAATGCTAAGTTAAGAAATAAAGCATTTTATATTGCCAAAACAGTGCAATAAGATTAGACTCAATATGAGAATAAAAATTGAACACATTTCATTTTATCTCCAAAATTTTGGCTTTTTCCCCCGAGAAGGAAAAGTATTTATTTTGGCTTCAACATCTCCAGCTATTTTACACCATTCCCCCTCTCCTCATTTAAAGGAGAGACACTGACAAGCTAAAGAGCTGAGAATTGCACCAAAGATGCACCAGATAGTTGTAAGCATCCATCGTATACACTCATGTTTAAGTCAGTCTCATGTATAAGTCATGGGCAAGTTTTGGAGCCAGAATTGTGGATTTTGCACCACACAGCTGCTGTTGCTGTTATTTTCCCACCCAGGCATTCAAAAAGGCCAGAGATGGCAATGTGGAGGAGAGAGTAGAGGGGATTGGTGCTTCTTTTAGGTTCTCTTGGGATGAACTAAGCTGTTGCCTCTTGCCACTCTATTCAGAGAAGAGGACAGTTACTTTTTTATAAGAGTTTAAGTACAATGCTTACATTGACCATGGATAAATCGACCCAGGTTTTTGGGCTCTTTTTTAAAAAAATAAACTTTCTAGATTTATACACGAATATATAGAGCCAGCATGGCATAGTGGTTTGAGTGTTGAACGAAAACTGGAGACCAGGGTTTGATTCTCAGCTCAGCCATGAAACCCACTGGGTAACCATGGGCAAGTCACATACATACTCTCAGCGTCAGGGGAAGGCAATGGCAACCCTCCTCTGAACAAACCTTGCCTAGAAAACCACATAATAGTTTCACCTTAGGGTCACAATTAGTCAGACAGCATGGTGTAGTGGTTTGAATGTTGGACTGCAACTCTGGAAGCCATGATTTGATTCCCAGCTCAGTCATGAAACCCACCTGGTGACCTGTAAGTCACATGCTCTCAGCTTCAGGAGAAGGCAATGGCAAACTTCCTCTGAACAGATCTTGCCAAGAAAACCTCATGATAGGTAAAGGTACTTTGAGGGAACTCTGAAGCAGAAGATCTGTTGATCACCTCCCCATCAAGGTTCAAATTACAGAGAGAGAAAAAACGGGGGAGATTTTCACAAATCCATAAGCCAACCACAACTTCCTGAGTTTTCAATATTAGATAAGATTCTCCAGCACCTTTAAAATCACCAGCTAAGTGAGACACATAAAAGATGATGGGGAAACTAGACTTATTTGGGTGATTGGGCAGCATATAAATAAATCCTATTATTATTATTATTTGTCACCTTAATTTCTGCATGGCATTAGTCCTCCGTCCTATACAGCACCAAGCCAATAGGCTGGAGGATCGACTTCAAAAGAATCATTTGATCCCTGTGAGCCAACTCCACAGCTCTAGCTGTTATTAAATGTCCAAGCCTCGCCTTACTCACCTCAGGCATAACTAAGATAATCAACTTCTACCTGGACTTTAAAAATTTGGAATACAGCTGGTAATGGCAGAGTTCATGCACCAGAATACTTGTGTACATGTGTATACACAAATATTCCTTTTGCTTAGAAAGCTAGTATAAGATACCAAGATCTATTTTTTTTTTTACAAGAAGGAAATCTTTTGCTTCCTAAGTTTCTCTCTGAGCAACTGAGCACTGATAGTTTCTGTTTACAAAGTATGTATCCTACCACTGAACTTATGGTCCCTTTCTTCGTGCCTTCAGTCTTGGTAATAATACAAGTGTTCTGGTGGTATATGTCAGTACAGAGAGCTCTTGGTATTTGCTGGGGTTTGGTTCCAGGACCCCCTTAGATACAAATATCCATGGACACTCAAGTCCCATTAAACACAGTGTCATAGTAAAATGGTGTCCCTGAGATAAAATGGCAAAATCAAGTTTTGCTTTTTTGAATTTATATATTTTTAGAATATTTTCAATCCATGGATGGCTGAATCCATGGATAAAGAATTTGCGGATACAGAGGGGTGACTGTATGTTTGTTCTGTGTGTATGTGTTTTAAATCTGAGAATAATATGAACTATCAGTACTAAATACTGAGGGCCCTGCAATAGATAAAACAGATCAGCCCTGACTGTACCATATCATGGAAACGCAAAAGAAATCCAAATCTGCAGAGGAAAGCATCCTATTGTTTTAATTTTAAAAAAAGAATGCTCCACATGCAGAGAGAAGGGAAAGTTCAAGGTTATTTTTTACATAATCATTTCCCTTGGGGGAAAGAGAGCATTCATTAGCAACATATAGTATATTTGTCATGACCAGGGTGAGCAAGCACAGGGCACAGAAGCAACCACTGGGCATTGCTAGTTACAATCTTGGCTGCCAAAATTAATGCCTGCAATTTGCCAGCCAAATTAGTTATGGTTCAATAGTTCTTCTCCAACTATTGATCTCTCTTTGCATATAAACTACAAGTTTAGATCACTATTTAATCGAGTTTAATATGTGCAAGCCAAATCCAGGCCACTACCAATGGCCTTAATACCTTTTCCAGAAGCTTAAAAAAACCCATCGCATCCATTCAAGACAGCAAACCTTGGCGAGGGGGGGGGTGTTTTTGACTCACAACAACACACTCAGATCTTCACTGTGAAAGAAAAATGTCTTTACCAAATAATTTCCTCCCCCCTTCATTTCTAACCAGGCAACAGGGGAGTGGAACAAAACATTTCTCCTCTCTCCCCAACAGATATGGAACTGAGATTTGAAAAGACCAACTTCACATCAGCCACAAAATCAGTAGGCAGTAGCTGCTGATGGGAGGAAAGCTTCTCAGTGAGGCATTTTATTACAATATGAACAGGCACCAATTGTTTATCTGAAGGCATTCTCCGCCATATGATTACCATGTGATGATAACCACCTTGCTTGGCTTTTCTTGATTTTACATTTCACGACACAGGCCTCAGCACAAAAATGGGGGACTATTTCACACTACAGGAAAAAATTACTAAAACGGGCGTTACTGCCCATTTTTGCTGTTCACTCCCACTCCCTTCGGTTTTCTCTCTTGCTTGCATTCAGACATCTGGTCACTAGCAGCTCCCTCTGCCCATTCTCCTGAGGTCTCAGAAGATATCAAAACCTTAGACCAGAACTGGAGAACATGTGATTTCCTAGATGTTGTAGGACTCCGATTCCCCTGAGTCCCTGCTAGCCTAGCCAGTAGGAAGGGATGGTGGGAGTGGCAGTTTATGGACATTTAGAGTGGCACAAGGTCCCCCAACCGTGCCCAGACCTCTACAATTACTAATCAGAAGCCAGGATGCAAGCCACAACCTCTCTCACTGGGAAGGTTTGTCAGGAACTGATTTGCCAACAAGGAGCAGGGATATAACATTGGCTTGGCTGGATATTGTAATCGGTAATTTCACAGCTGGCTAATTCCCTTTGCTGCTCCCTTGCTTACACTCAGTCACAGGCACTCTCTTCCCCCAAACTGCAACCTCTCTGTCTTTCACACACACACACACACACACACATTACCCACAGAGTCACAGAGCTAATGCTTGAATGCAGCAGTGGAAAAATTACAGGGACTGCTGGTCCCGCTGAGTTTGGATCCCTGCCTCAAATTTAGTTCACTGATATGCACATCTTTCCTGCTCCCCTCCATCCCTGGCCCTAGGGCTCAAGAGGACTAAAATTAATAAAATATGGGTTAAAAACAAAGGTGTGATTAAAATATGACATAAAACAAATTAATATATGACAATAACAGAAGATGTCACCAGCATCAAATTGCTTTGACAGCAGATGGGCCTGCATGCCAAAAGTTCATCTGGAGATAAATAAAATTGATCCTCCCCTCCCCCCAGTGGTAGAACAACAAAGACAGAGTGCCAACCAAGCCAACTCCTTGGCCAAGAGTACCTGAGCAAGCCTTCAGAGAGGCAGCTCCAGAGAGGGCCTTCTTGGAGCAGTCACTGAGAAGGTCTCTCTTGCATCCTTGTCAGGTGGCCAGACAATGAGGAGGCCCTGCATGCCACCACCTGTAGGGTGAAAGAGAGCTTGAGCCAAAGCCTAACCTGTAGCAGATGATGGTGCCCATGTCAGTCGGTCAGTGATTCTACTCTGTTTTTCATAACCTTAAAAGAGCTGTCCAAGTTATAGCACTGTGGAAAACTCTCTGAATGTTCAACCAGAGCAAAATCACTGCCCCACTGAAATGGGAGACACCAGCTACGACTGAATCTAACCAAACCAAAGCTTGGAAAAATTACTTTTTGGATAAGATAATTCAGAGACAGAGCCATGTTAGTCTGGAGTATCAGTATGCAAAGGGCTCTTGTAGCACCAGTGAGACAAAAGGAGCATAAGTGTTATAACATAAGCTTTCGCAAGCTTGGTCTACTTCCTCAGATGCATGGAGTGAATGGTTGACCTTTATGCACCAGTTTACTCCATGCATCTAAGGAAGTAGATCAAATCTATGAAAGCTTATGCTGTAATTTATTTGGCACAGATCCCTTTCCATGCTTTCTGGACAACAGTTTGTGTGCAAGAAGGGCACTCTAGCTGAGAATTTTAAATGCCCTTTCCCAAATGACAAACCTCAGGATTCCATAGAAATGCAGCCATGACAGTTAAAATTGAAACATAGTGCTATATTTGTAAAGTGTGAAAGGGTACATGGTTCAAAGAATGGGTGCAAAATTATCACAGACGTTTACTTCACTTGTGGCAAAATAACATCCGCCCCTGTTCCTAGCTATCATTACCAAAAAAACAGCCAAAATTGCAGGCCTGTATTACTATTCTCCTATTGCAGATGGAGGGCTGTATTGGAAATGGTGAAAGTCAGAGAGGTTGGATGAGGGGAAGCATGGACAAAGCCTCCTTGTTGAGTTCATCAAGAAGATGAAATTTGAACCAGGGATTTCACAGCACCAACCTTTGAATTAGTGTCAAAAGCACAACTGCAAACAACTCCAGAGTGGGTGTTGTTTTCCAAGCTGGGAGACAGCTTGTTATCCTCTGCTACAATGGAAGTGAGGTACACCAGTTTGAATTTTCTGCTTTATTGGATGAACAAAGATGAACTATATTCCCAAATCCCAGCATTTATATCAAGATCCTGGGCCAGTTCCAGATTTTGGTGGGGGACAAAGGTAAGTTTAGGAGCATGCCCTTAGTGGGCCCTCTGCCACCGCCACATCTGCCAGCCTGCCCTCACACTTGCCAGCCTGCCCTCCATTCCACCCTCTTCTTTGATGGGATTGGGCCAAGAAGGCAGAGGCTGTTTCACTTGCATGCTTGCACAGTGTGTTACATGTGATGAGCAGCAAAGCAGTACACAGTGTGGGGGGAGAGGGACTCCACACACAGCCAATGGTGTCCAATAAAAAATTAGTACTTTATTTGGTATTCAGTTTGAACTCTTGATGGTGCCCAAAGATGGTCAGAGAGCTCATGCTCTGGGCAATGCTCTGCACCAATCGGACCTCTTGAGGCACACAGGGTCTCAGCAACTAGCGAGTGGTACAATAAAAGGCCAGCCCCAATTTGGCCCATTACATGATTTTTATATTCATTTCCTATGATGCTGCACTTTCCCATTCCCCTTTTGTTCCTGAGTTTGGAGGCCTGAATCCCCAGGTACTGTGGCTTGAGTACCAGTTCACACAAGATGACCACTATGGATCACTGCCCAGAGAATTATCACACAAACATCTTCCTTTAACAAGACCTCTCTTTCCCACACTGCTCTGCTCTCCTGCTCACATTCTCCTGAACTTACAAGCCAGTGACATGGTTCACAGGGACAAAATAACAGAAATCCCAGACAGGGTGTGGATGCATCAGGCCAAGAGGAAAATCTGCATGCAAGAATTCAGGGGTCTATGCTGTATTCCATTTCTTTTTTTATTTATCTACATCCACAAGTGCCAAACTCTCACTTCAGGAGATTCTGCCTGGTTCCTCTTCTGAAATCTCACTCACTCAGACACAAAGACAAATGTAAAGTCTATTAATTAATTGAATTTACAGATAAGCAAGGGGGAAAACAGAATTTCGCTTGGATTTGACTTCTTGCTTCCAAAGCACAACAACTAGGAACTTCTGCGAGAAATTCTCAAGATGCTGAATTCTGCTCTGAATACTGTATTTTAGGCTGGAACGACATAACTGCATAGTACAGATAGTCCCATTCATCATCATCAATCATCCTTATTATTGCTGTTATCAGGAATTCCTCTGGTGTACTACCCTGAAAATTGTATTAGAAATGGCAACAGGAGGCAAATGGCCATGGGTGCAATAGTCATGAGGAAAAACAAGCAATGGACAGATTTTATTTAGGGTAAGACAGTGAGCCAGCATAATGCAATGGTTTGAGTGTTAGACGAAGATTCTGTGAGAATGGGATTTGAATCCTTGTTCAGGAATGGAAACTCACTGGGAGATCTTGGGTAAGCTGAACTCTCTCATCTTCAGAGGACTCGGAGAGCAATGGCAAACCCTCTTTGAACAAATCTTGTTAAGAAAACCCTAGAAGAGGGTTGCCAAAAGCCAAACTCAACTTAAAGGCAGATAACATCAACAATAACAAAGGGTACTTGGAGCTGACATATTACGGATGTCTTTCTCTGCCACAACTGAATGACTCTGGAAAATCTGCCAGCTAGATTCCGGCTATATTGTTACATTTCTGTACTACATTGTTAACAATGCAAGTTTTACAGAAACTTGCCCCAAGCCATGTGCTTTCTAGATGTGTTGGACTGCAACTCTCATCATCCTCATCCAACCATGCTGGCTGTGGATGACAGATGTTGCAGTCTAAAATATATTCAAGGCATCCAGTTGGGGAAATGAGATAGTGATTTCCTCATAATGTTGGACCAATTGTTATACTGATAACAACTCTGCAAACAGTTCATTAAGATTCTTGTTTTCCAGATTTAAAAAATGGACTGATAAGAAAAGGTGAGTAGAGATTTTGCTGCAGGCCCACCCTGCCCAAGTTCAGGGTTCACTTTCTACCCACCAAACAAGAGTTAAGTAGACTTCAAACTTGGAAGCTGTCTTTTTTATTTTTAACCAGAACTCCAAGACTTAGTAACCAGAGCCAGATACAACATACTGACTCAGATGGGCAGACATACACTAAACATGAAGGAAAAGGGTGCCTCTGAACACATGCTCTGCCAATGAATTTGTGATCAGTGCCATAACCAAATTTGCAAGTGCTTCCAACCAAAAATTCATTCCATGTCTTTTAAGTGAACAAATTTGTTGGTGCAGGAGTTTCCAACTTTTTGTGGCTGTTATGAACCAGAACCAGAACCTTTCAGCATCTACTTCCTTTCGCCCAGAAATCTATCATCAGATCCCTCTCCAACTGCTGAGCACACCTGTACCACACTGGCCTCATTCTCATGGTTTTTGGCAAAAAAAACCATGAAAATGTAGCAGGGACGCACACTATACTGTCAACAAGTAATTAAGGCAAACTGTGCTCGATGCCTAGTTGCCAGCCCCAGAAAACATGCATCACTGGGGGGCTACACAAATGTAGCTGCCTCACTAAAAATCATCCTTCTTAATAACATTTTGAACAGGTCATAAACTATCACCTCTGGACATAACAATGCCCCCATAAAGACACTGGGTTTGAGTGAAGGAAATCCCATTTTTATTCAGACCAGGATAGCAGAGTGGAGAAAAGGTTAGACCCAGATGTAGATAAGAGCCTTGCTGTTGCTGTTGTGGATTTTTTTGAGGCAACCACACCATGATGACAGCCTCAGAATCAGGCTACTCTTTTGGGCCACTCAACAGCAATGCGTGATATACCTCACCAAGAATCTGAGTAGCGGTGTGC
This sequence comes from Sceloporus undulatus, assembly GCF_019175285.1. Lineage (NCBI taxonomy): Eukaryota > Metazoa > Chordata > Lepidosauria > Squamata > Phrynosomatidae > Sceloporus > Sceloporus undulatus. Next base: position 177,093,525 of record NC_056523.1, on the reverse strand, counting down.
ACACAACCTTAAGACAGTCAGCCCCACAGGCAAAGAACTGTCACATCAATGTTCTGTACAGCTCCTAGCAAGCTGTTGGCACTAAAGACATACTACAAGCCAGTAAATCAAGCCTTCACTCAGAGGCTGCAGCTATGCTCTCCAAGCAACAGTCCTCTTAATGAAGAAGGGAGTCAGCCATTTTGGTTCTCCAGAGAAGGAAGGCCTAGAATACTAGGAAGGTTTATTTAATGCTCCCTCCTTCCCCTGTTACACATGCAGAATAAGGGACCTTTCACTCTGCACAACCATAGCACTATGATACCACTTCAACTGCCATGGCTGCATCCTCTGGAATCCTGAAATTTATAGCTTGGTAGAGTTCTCTGATTGACAGTTTTGAGTGCCTCTCCCTCAGATGCAAATCCCAGGATTCCACAAAATGTTGACATGGCAATCAAAATGGAATCATAGCTCTATAATTGTATACAGGTAGACTCTCCTTTATCCAGGATTCGGAAATCCAAAATACTCCAAAATCCAAAACTGTCCACATGGGTGGCTGAGATGGTGACATCTTTGCTTGGGGTCACTCAGACATTTTTTTTTAACAGAACGATGCAAATAACCTCACTCAGGCATTCAAGGTTTGTTATTCAGACTATGGAACCACATCTCTGCACACCTCTGCATGTTCTGTTGCTCACACATGTGAGCACTCAAATAAACATGGAGTCAACAATGCAAATGTATTCAAAACACGTTTAAGGCATGCAGAGTTTAATCCCGGGTCTATTCACATTGGTTATTCACACTGCTGACAATGAGAGTCTTTTTTAAAAACTCAGGGAAAAAAACTAGTATCGATTCTCCCAGGTTAAATGGGTTTTTTGGCACTCCCCCAAAAAATGTAATCATGTGCATTCAGGCTGCATGTGAACAACAAAGATTCAACCCAGATTCATCCTGGATTATTTTCACTGTCTGAATAATCCCCTTACTGATGGTTCAGTGTATACAAACTTTGTTTCATGCACAAAATTATTTAAAATATAGTGCTTAAAATTACCTTCAGACTATTACAAGGTGTGTACAAAACATAAATGAATTTCACGTTTGGACTTATTTATTTATTGGGTCCCATCTCCAAGATATCTCATGTATATTTAAATATTCTAAAATCTGGGGGAGGGAATCTAAAATACCTCTGGTCCCAAGCATTTCAGATAAGGGAAACAACCTCTAGTTCTAGTATAAAAGGGCTGGTCCAAAGGTAGCTGAAGTCACACAACACTTGTAACACACACACACACACACTCTCTCTCTCTCTCTCTCTCTCTCTCTATATATATATATATATATATATATATATCCCATACAGAAGATACACCCACTTGTCTTAAAATCAAAATATCTCTGTTTTGTAGCTCTGTGAATCAACTGGATTTTAATTTTTCATAGTAACATTTTTGTTATTATTTTCTGCAGTGTTTTGGCTGAAGGTGGCATAGAATTAATATAATGAAACATAATTTGCAATAATGTTTAACATACAAAAAATTACAATTAACAAAACCCTAAAGTCACGAGATCATGTCTGATCTTGGAAGGTAAGCAGGATACGGTCAGCCCTGGTTAGTACTTGGATGGAAGAAAGCCAACAAATATTATATGCTGTAGAGTACATTTCAAAGGAAAGAATTGGTAGTATGTCTGAGTATTTCTTGCCTAAGAAAACCCTATTAAATGCATGAGATTGCCATAAGTCAACAGGTGACTTGAAGGTGCATGCGCACACACACGCACGCACGCACACGAATATGTAACATGTTATATATAAGTCTGACTGCAGAGGAAGATCCTGTACTGTTTGTTCCATGATTTTTTATTGTTATCTTTTGGGAGAAGTGAGATATAAAGACTAAAAGGAGTCGTAAGGAATTAGTACAGGCTGTGTCTCCCTTCTCCAAAATTCCAACATATTTCAAAAATCAAAAGTTTTTTTCAGGGGATGGCTGAGATAGCAACACCTTTGTTTTCTGATGGTTCAATGTACATAAATTTTGTTTCACGCACAGAATTATTTAAATATTGTATAAAATTATCTACAGGATATGTGTATAGGGTGAATATGATACATAAATGCATTTTGTGTTTAAACTTGGGTTCCATCACCAAGATATCTCATTATGTATGTAAATACAAATACAGGCATTCCTAAATCTTAAAAAAATCCACAATCTGAAACATTTCTAGCTCCAGGCATTTAGGATAAGGGAGACTCCACCTGTATGAATACTTGTATATTTCTTTATTAAGATGCTCTAAGTTAATGCATGCCTCTGTACTTCTCTAACTCAGTTGTCCAACAGCACAAGCTTTCAGGGCAAGCTTAAGCAGAACCTCTACAGCAGAAAAAGAGAAATTTATTAATAGGTTTGCCCCATAATCAAATAAATCAGAGGCCATGTTAAAAGTGCACTGTGACATTGGCAAGGCCAAGATATTGCACTGGACAGTGAGATCATTACAGCCCACATCACAGTATTTGGAAGGCAAATCTTTAGCACAGAGAAAGAAGGGTGCAATGAAGCAGGACGGGAAGGGAGGGAGGGAGGGAGGGAGGGGGGGAGGGAGGGAGAGAGGGAGAGAGAGGAAATAAGTTGAGTAAGAACAGGGAAAAGAGAGCAGAAAAAGGAAGGAGAAGAATGAAAGAGAGAGAGAGGATGAAGCAGGAAAGTGGCAAGGGACAGAAGGGGGAGAAACATAGAGAAAAAGGAAATTGCAAACAGGTGCTTCTGGCTCCATTTTGCTTTGATCCTGCACCATGATCCCTAACTTTTGGGCATGTCTACATGGGCCAATTAACCTGGTTTCCCTCTGTCCTCACCACCTGTCTACATAATGCAGGCTGAATTCAACTGCAAACTGTTTTCACAACATGAAGCCAGTTCTGCACCAAATCAGTTTTTTAAAATTGGGGGGGGGGGGGGATTCCTCACAATGGGGCACTGGGTTGACACTGGGAACCTTGTTTCTAACCTCAGTAGCAGCAGCAGGGAGCCTAGTGGTACATGTGTGTAGACAGCCTCTCGGTGGCGCTAGAGAGGGTGGAGGTAATGCAGCCCAGAGTATTCTAGATTGTGTAGACAAGCCCTTTCCCCAAGATTCCCTCCTCCTTGAGAATGTAGTGATTGACATTACAAAGATTCCTCTTTTAGCCTTTACTAACATCTACAGGAGCTCTTTGGATATTCTCCCAGTTATATCTCTTCTCTCAGATTGCCTTTCCTCCACAGAAGCACAGAGTTGGAAGAAACCTCAAAGGCCATCCTATCCAACCCCATTCTGCCATGCAGGAACTCACAATCAAAGCATCCCTGAAAAATGGCCATTCAACCTCTGTTTAAAGACCTCCAAAGAAGGAGACTCCACTACTTTCTGAGGGAATATTTTCTACTACTGAACAGCTCTTACTGTCAGGAAGGTCTTCCAAATGTTGAGCTGGAATCTCTTTTCCTTTAGTTTGAATCTACTGCTTCGTGTACTATTCTCTGGAGCAGCAGAAAACAAGCTTGCTCCATCCTCAATGTGACACCTCTTCAAATACTTAAACAAGATTATCATGTCACCTCTTCACCTTTTCTTCTCCAGGCTAAACATATCCAGCTCCCTAAGTCACTATCCACAGGGCATGGTTTCCAGACACTTCACCATTTTGTCTCCCTCCAGCTTTTCAACATTCTGCTTGAATTGTGGTGCCCAGAACTGGACACAGTACTCCAGGTAAGGCCTCGCGAAAGCAGAATAGAGCAATACTATTACTTCCCTTGATCTATTCTAGACACTATACTTTTATTGATGCAGCCCAGAACTGCATTGACTTTTTTAGCTGCAGCACCACACTGTTGACTCATGTTCAACTTGTGGTGTCCTAGGACTGCTAGATCCCTTTCACATGTACTATCCTCTCATCAATCTGGTCCACTCCCTTTCCTGGCCTTTATCAGCACCCTCATGCCATGAAATATGCCCCATATCAACCCTTGTCCCATGACCAGCTCAGACTCATTTGATGGAAACAAGGGAGAAGGCCTTCTTGGTGGCTCCTCCCAAACTTTAAAACTCCCTCTCTAGGGAAGCTAGAAAGGCTCATTCTTTGCTCTCCTTCTGCCAGCAAGTAAAAAAATTCCTGTTCCATCAGACTTTTAGAAATTGATTGTGATGGGCTTTTAATGGTATCCTATGCTGTACCACTGATCTTTTTAACATTGTCTTCTAATTTAATTTTAAATGTTTTATACCCTCTGGATTGTTTGATTGTTTTAAAATAACATACACACACACATATTTACTGATGGTTTGTATGTTTTTAATCTGGTTGTTGTTGTGGTTGTTGTTGAGTGCCTTCAAGTCCTTTCCAACTTCTGGCAACTAAGGCAAGCCTACCACTGGGTTTTCTTGGCAAGTTTCTTCAGAGGGGGTTTGCCATTGCCATCCTCTGAGGCTGAGAGAGTGTCACTTGCCCAATGTCACTTATTAGGTTTCCACGGATGGGCCTGGATTCAGACCCTGGTCTCCCAGTGTCCTAGTTCAACATTCAAATCATTACACCACACTACTGGATTTAATAATTTATAAGTTCTCTCAAGTACCATTATTGGGAGAAAGGTGGGTTGTAAATTGGAGGAGGAAGAAGAGGAAAACCATCACTACCACCGCCACCACCTCCTTTCCACGTCCAGTGCTTTCTTTGGCCCTTCTTTCTTAGCCCATTCTGCCTGCCTCAGTCTTCTCTGACATCAGAACAGCAGACAAGGGAAGGTGAAAAATCATCTGCCTGCCAATCCCAGTCCCGAAAAACTGAGACACACTATCCAATCACCAGTGGAAGCCCACTGGGTGACCTTGGGCAAGTCACGCTCTCTCAGCCTCAGAGGATGGCAAAAGCAAACCCCCTCTGAAGAAGCTTGCCAAGGGTTGCCATAAGTCAGAAATGACTTGTAAGCACGCAATAACAACAGTCATAAAATCCATACATGCAATTTAGGCTAGAGATGGAGATGGACAAAAACTGAGAAGCAGGACTTTGTGGAGGTGTCTTCCTAGATTATCATATGTGAAAAATCTGGTGTCTAAAACAGGGGGAAGTGTCCAAACAGAGAGATACCCATTTGTGAATGTAGCAAAGAATGAATACAAATCATGTGCTTGATTCTGCTTTTAAATTATAACTTTCCCTGTTTGTATCTGTACTTTTTAATTCAATTTTGTTGTAAGTCATCTTAAACCTCAGTTTTGGGAGGAAAATGGGGTATAAATTGTATTAATAAATGAATGAATGAATGACTAAAGAGGTTAAAGCCCAGAAATGTGGCTGTCTCAATTTCTGTGGATGGGAATAGTTGTCACCGCAAGGCCACTTGTAACCTTGAGGAGGGGAGCATATATTGATTTCATTTGATTTATATCCCACCTTCCTTCCAGCCTGCAATCACATCTATTGCCGTGCCTATAGGTTTGCACAGGGAGGCTTTCTGCTGAAATGAGCCCTAATGCATTCCACTTCACTGGTAGAAATGACTAACCTACACTTCAGAAATGCAAGTGTAGAGTAACCAGATGTCCTCCTTTTCCAGGACATATGTACATTTCAACCTTCTGTCCAGGAGGAATTCCAAAATGTCCACCACTTTGATCAGGACTAAGAAACCCATTGAGTAGCACCATGTTTGCTGCTTCCCTTTGAACAATTTGTCTATTTGACAGCCTGTCCTCAGTGCAAATAGGATAGATCTGTCTAAAGTTCTTTTTTCCTAGGCATCGCAGCAGACAAGACTCTTCCCCCCCCCCCCCCCAAGCTTGGGATGTATTTGTTTCTCAAAGGGAAAAAGGACAGCAAACATGTTAAGCAATGGGCTGCTTGAGGACAAAGATAAATTCATCAGAAAAATAGAGTTGAATACATAATAAAGTATAGTACAGTACAGTATATGTAATACAGCTATATGTAATATAGCTGTAAATAAACCATATGAAATGAATGCATGTTTATACAGTGTGCCTGCATCATATGCAGGGGTGCCATATGCGGCTTTCAGCTTATGCTGAAAGTCGCACTCTGGTAGTGGTAATGGCACGCATGCCATGCCGCACTACACCGCATGAGCAAGCCCCATTGTTTTCAATGGAGCTCAAGCATTCGTGCTATTTCCCTTAAGGCGGGGGGGGGGGGTCCAAAACGGATCCCTCACATAAGGGATCGCCCACTGTAATATTATGTTAGCTTTTATTTTGTAATGCCCTACATTTTTGTGGAATATCCTATGTCTTATGGTGCCTTGTCTTCTTTTGCGGTTATGACATCTGTGCAGGCAATTTTTATTAGGTACTCTGTAGCCGATCAGAGGCTTTCTCCTCATTCCGTGATCAAGTCATGCAGAACTGAGAATATAGTCATCCCTCCAAATCCACAGATTTTTTAAGCATCCGTGGCTTGAAAATATTTTAAAATATATATAAATTCCAAAAAGCAAACCATAATTTTGCAATTTTATATGAGGGATACCATTTTACTATACCATTATATTTAATGGGACTTGCGCATCCACGGATTTTGGAATTCATGGGGGATCATGGAATCAAGCCCCAGTGGATAGTAAGGGCCTCCTGTATAGCATAGCAATAGCATGTACATTTCTATACTGGGGTAGGCAATCTTTTTGAGCCGGGGGCCGGGTTGCTGTCCCTCAGACAATTGGGGGGCCGAACTCAAAATGGCGCCTGGAGCGGCGCAGAAGCTGCAGCGGGGGCGGCAATCAGCGGCAGGACCGGGCTGTGGCCGGTCCCAAGGCCTCGCTGGGCCAGATCTGGCCCACAGGCCGTAGGTTGCCGACCCCTGATCTAGCACTCTCTAAGTGGTTTACAATCTGTAAGCCAATTGCCCCCATTTTAGCAACTTATGAAAAGATGGAAGGCTCTGTCAGCCTCTGGGTTCAAACTCACAATATTGTGGCTGCAGTACCAACATTTAACCATTGCACTACCAGCACTAAATCCTGGTTTAATCAGGAGTAAGGAATTAGCCAGTGCTTGGACTATAGCTCCCACAATCCCTGTGGCTTATGCGGGTTCAAGTGCAACAACACTTTGTGAGTTGAGCCAATCCTCACAGCCCTACCAATGAAGCCAAGTCTCCCACAGGTACAGCTCTGCATGGAATGGATTGGGAAATGTCTCACCCATTGCCCGAAGCCCACACAGTTACGTCAAGCCTACCATTAAAATGACATTTCACTGTGCACTGTGCCTTGACAGTGACTCACTCCTCCACTGGACTCTACTCTCTGCAAAGCCTCGAGTGACTCCAGCCTATCTGATCCAGCAAGCACAGGGAGACAGGCACACAGAGGGCACACAGCTGTTCCACAGATAAGAGGCTGAGCCCAAATGCTCAGATCAAAGGGCTTAGGAGTCCACCTCCACCTGTCAACAGTGCCCAAAGTAGCTTAAATATCTACCTCCGGCCAGATCACCATGCACCCACTATAATGATAATCCAAAAGCAGTTGCAAGGACTCAGCCATTGGGCAGAACTGGACAGCACAATAAAATAATAAAATCTTTACCGGTAAGAAAAATAAAATGAAACATCATTGTATATTGAAGTATAACTGTATAAAGAGAAAGACGTTAGGAGGAACATTATGAAGAACTTCTTTATTGTAAGAACTGTTTGATAGTGGAACGGACTCTTTCTTTGGAGGTCTTTAAACATAATTTGGGTGGCCATCTCTCAGGACTGTTTTAGTTGTGTATTTCTGCATGGCAAAGGACTGTACTCCATGACTCTTACAGCTCCATCCAAGTCAGGGGCGGGTTATAGACCGCCGCTTTGAGGCGGTCTGCCGCCGCCGCCGTTTGCTCCGTAAGGGACTCGTCGCAGCCACACCGCGCGGCTCCCTTACGGAGCAAAAAAGAAGCTCCAAAATGGAGCTTCTTTCTGCGGCGCCTCTGTGACGTCGCGAGGCGCCAGGGGCGCATTCGCGATGTCACAGGCGCCAGGGGCGCATTCGCAATGTCACAGGCGCTGCGACACGTTCGGACGCACAGCGTCCGATATGTAAAGATGGTGCCGGCCGTGTAGAACGGCCGGCACCATATTGTATGGACAGAGTCTGTATTAGACCCAGGGGCGTCTAGAAGAGAAGCCCCTTTTTTAAAATGGGACGTCCTGTGGACGTCCCAAGTGCCGGTTTGTAACCAGCCTAAGATTCTTATATTTGCAACAGAAACTTTCATAGACTGGGTCTGCTTCATCAGATGCAACTGATTCAAGTAGACCTAGCATACAAAAGCTGAAGGAAGCGTCCAACTTCTTTCTATCAATTATTTTTGAAAGTGTTATAAGATCCCTTTGTATACTGATACAGAATAACATGGCTATGGGCTTAAATACAGTGGGCCCTTGCTATCAGCTGGGATTTCATTCCAGGACCCCCCATGGATACCCAAATCCATGGATGCCCAAGTCCCACTATGTGTGTTTTGCTTCCTAAGGTACTCTCTGGACAACTGAGCCCTGGCAGTTTCTGCTTACAAAGCATGTGTCCTACCACTGAACTTATGGTCCCTTTCTTTGTGCCTTCAGTCTTGGTCATAATACAAGTGTTCTGCTGGTATATGTCAGTATAATGGGCCCTTGGTATCTCGTGGGGTTTGGCTTCTGGACCCTCATAAATACAAAAATCTGTGGATGCTCAAGTCCCATTAAATACAGTGGCATAGTAAAATGGTGTCCCTTAAATAAAATGGCTAAATCAAAGTTTGCTTTTTTGAATTTATATATATATTTTGAACATTTTCAACCCATGAATAGTTGAATCCATGGATACAGAGGGCCAACTATATATCTGTTCTGTGTGTTTTTTTTAAAAAAAAATTGGGAATAATATGAGCTGTAAGTACCAGATATTGAGGCCCACTCAATAGATAAAACAGATCTGACCTGACTGTACCATACCATGGAAATGCAAGAAAAATCCAAGTTTACAGACGAAAGACTCCTAAGCTTGAGCCTTTTAAGGATTGTATTAATAATTTTTTAAAACTGTATTGCATTTTTAAATGCTCTAGGCTGCCTTGAATCATATGCTGAGAGAAACACAAGATAATAAATAAATAAATAAATAAATAAATAAATAAATAAATATCTTGAGAAGCTACAGGATCCAATGTAAATCTGCTCCAGGTTTTACTCCAAAACTTGAAGGCACTTCAAGGCTGCTGCCACATTACAGAATTAATTCAGTTTGTCACTGCTTTAACTGTCATGGCTCTGTCCTACGGAATCCTTGGATTTGTAGTTTGTTTTGGCACCAGAGCTCTCTGAGAAAGAAGGATATGCATTTCATAAAACTACAGATTCCAGAATTCCATAGCACTGAGCCATGACAGTTTAAACAATGTCAAACTGCATTAATTCTGCAGTGTGTTCTGGTCCAATGTTTTTATTTACTTATGCTGTGGTTATTTCATACTTACACTGAAGATGTTCAACCTTATCCCCAAAAGCAGTTCAGTATCTCTGATAACTAGTTAAAATTTGGAATGGATTGGTCCCTTGCTGACAGTGGAGCCACCAACCTCCCTAGCTGTATGACTAATAATAATTCATTCACTCATCCACAAGGAAACTTTCCAGTACAGTTGATCCTTCACATTTGCAGCTTTGAGTTTTGACTCTAGGATCTCTAGGTCCTCCAGCATGACTCTTCTGGAAGGTGACCATAGAGTCACACTGTAAGACCAAGAGATTCCTAGAAAAAGAAAACTTCTCTAGGCATTTGTAGGCCCTCCAGCACAATTCTACGGTCTACATCTGGCAGAGGTGGACCACAGAAATGTGCTGGAGGACCTAGAGATTCCTAGAGAGGTTTTCTCTCAGGTTAAAATAATAGTGATTTCTCACACTTTCACAGAGGTCCTGCACCCTTAGCTCCAGTGAGTGTAGAGAGCCCATGGTACTTACCTTCCACCACCTCCCTCCCAGAAAGTATAGCCACCTCTTGTAATGGCCACCATCACAGCCTCTTGGGGTGGTTAATTCCATATAGTGATCATCAAATCACTGGAAGATTTGGAGGCATTGCCTTGGGTCTAACTGGTTCCGTTCCTACCTCTCTGGGAGGTCCCAGATGGTGCAGCTGGGAGACGTGTGCTCCGATGAGAGGCCCCTTAAAACTGGGGTCCCTCAAGGGGCCATTCTGTCTCCCATGCTATTTAACATTTACATGAAACCGCTGGGAGAGATCATCCGGAGACATGGGGCGCGGGGTTATCAGTACACTGATGACACCCAAATTATTTTCTCTATGTCTCTGACTGATGCAGTGACTGGGGATGGCGTCTCTCCTCTCGTGGCCTGTCTGGAGTCAGTAATGGGCTGGATGAGGGAAAACCGACTCAAATTGAATCCAGAGAAAACGGAGGTACTAGTGATAGGTTCCCCTGGTCCAGGAATGGCGGTAGTTCCACCTGTCCTGAACGGGGTCACGCTCCCTGTGAAGGACTCCGTGCGCAGTCTGGGGGTGCTTCTTGACTCGTCGCTTCACCTGACTGCTCAGGTGAATGCGACGGTCAAGAGCACTTGTTATCAGCTTCGGCTGATTCGCCAGCTGCGCCCATACCTGGCCCAGAGGGACCTAGAAACTGTTGTACATGCTCTGGTAACTTCGAGACTGGATTTCTGCAACGTACTCTACATGGGGCAACCCTTATACCAAACTCGGAAGCTGCAAATGGTGCAAAATATGGCAGCCCGGCTGGTCACTGGTGAGTCCAGGACCAACCATATAACACCAGTTTTAAAAGATCTTCATTGGCTGCCCATTCGCTTCCGAGCTCAATATAAGGTGTTGGTAATTACCTATAAAGCCCTAAATGGCTTGGGCCCAGGATACCTGAAGGACCGCCTCTCCCCATACATTCCGCCTCGCACTCTCAGAACGTCTGGGCAGCAGCTACTGAAGGTGCCTGGGGCTAGGTTGGCCTCCACCACTCGGAGGTCGTTCTCCATAGCTGCCCCAGCCCTTTGGAATGCGCTGCCCACAGAGCTCCGCTCGTCCACCACCCTGGCCCAATTTAGGAAGGACCTCAAAACCTTCCTATTCCAACAGGCATTCCCCGAGTAAATATCCTGTGGGCCTCCCTCCTCTCTTTCGTGGCCAAGAGGTTGGGCTTTGGGGCTTTACTGTTGGGTTGTTTTAAATATGTTTTTATTGGAATTGTTTGTATTTTAATTATGTTGTGAGCCGTCCTGATCAGAGGAAGGGCGGCATATAAATAAAAATTTTATTATTATTATTATTAAACAGAATGACAGCACAGTACTTGCATGGGAGCTGAAGCAATTTGATTTTGTCAGCCAAGTTACTTCTATCCCCACTCCACACCCACCTTACAACTCACTGCCATCCCTGAAAAGGCTTGGCCCTACTAGCTCCCAAAAATTGGATTCTCTCACCCAAGAATCTAAAACATTGTTTCAACTCTACCTGAGTGAGAAGAAGACCCAGGAGTCCTGCCTTTTACCTTTTGTTCTGGAGAGCACCAGGTTCTCTTTAGCATGAGACAAGAAAACATTTGGCTTTTGACATTAAACCATCCCCCTGAAAAGCTCTGCTAAAATCTCCCAGATAAATCAGATGGATGAGTCAGGAAGAGAATTCCAGTGACGCCTGTGCTGGGAATGATTAGGCCTTCTCCTCAGCCAACACACTATGGATACCAGTGTTGGTCTTGGATTTAGGAAAGTACTCTTTTAATACACCTTGAAGGCACATGCATTATGGTTGGTTACACAGCAAAAAAGGGCAAACATTGTGGGTCTAGGGTCCAATTTTCTGCTCGGAGACCTTCTAGACTGCAAGGGGTGGGGGGAATATCAAAAGCAAAAATTGAAGTCTATGGCTGTAGAAATAATCCACGTTGACACCACTTTAACTGTTATGGCTCAGTTAAATGAAATCCTGGAATCTGTAGTCTGTTGTGGCATCAAAGCTCTCTGAGAGAAGTGCCTAAATATGTCACAAAACTACAAATTCCAGAATTCCATAGCTTTGAGTGATGGCAGTTAAAGTGGTGTCAAACTGTATTATTTCTGCAGTTTGGGTGCATCCTATTTCTGATTTCCAAAAGTGAGGTTTTCTAATGTTGAAAAGGTAGGCACCCTCTCTTACCTATTTAAAAGACAATTGCTCATCCTAAAAGCTTTCTTTGACATTTTGTGCCAGAAAAAAAAGGATAGTCTGAGGGAGATTGGGGGCTGCACATGTAGCCTTGGGTCTGCATGCACCCCAAGAGAAGACATTTCCCCTCCCATCTTACAAAAACATTAATTTACCAACATCAAGCTTGAAGAACATTCTCCATAACTTACTCAAACTACTAACAGTAGTAAAAATAAAAGTAAAAAATAACAACAAATATTGACATAACTCTGTGTTTTAAAAGGGTTTCACAGATAATATCTCATGAATTCTTACAACAATCCTGTAAGGTTATTCAGTACCATTATCCTTCATATTGTGAATGGAAGGCTGAGGTTAAGAGAAAATGGCTTGCCTAAGGCTGCCCAAAGAAGTCATGGCAAAGGAGAGATTTGAACCAGGTTGGGACCACACTGCAGAATGAATGCAGTTTGACACTGCTTTAATTGTCACGGCTCCATCCTGTGTAATTGTAGGATTTGTATTTTATAGTGACGCCAGAGCTCTCTGACAGAGAAATCTAAATAGCTCACAAAACTACAGATCCCAGAATTCCACAGCATTGAGTCAAGGCAGTTAAAGCAGTGTTGAACTGCATTAATTCTACAATGTAGATACAGTCTTAGTTCACACATTCCATTTTGATACAGTTCAGCTTAGTTCAGACCTTGGTGTCATGTAAGAAAAGTGACAGTGTGCTCTGCAAAGAGTCATTGATCAGTGATAAGCAACTAGATGCCTTCCAGATTCTTGGATTATAGCTTCCACAGTCGCTGATCATTGGCACTGATTATTAGTGCTGATGGAAGTTGTAGTTCAGACACCTGGGGGGCACCTGGTTGCCTCCTCCTGCTCTAAATTATAGCAAGCAGGCTGAGGTACAGGTTAGAGAGGAGAAGGCTGAGGAACCAAAACAAAAGAACAGTGTCACTACCTAGTTTTACCTGGAAGAAAATTCCATCCCAATTCTTAATATCATAAACAAGTAAACCAGCATCAGAGCACAAATAGTCTCACAACCATAATTTAGCCAAACTCTAAATTTTAGTGTGAGCCAACATCCTGCTACGGCATATTCTTCTCTCTTCTTGCAGGATTCAAAAGGATTGTCTTGCTGAGCCACTGCTAGGTCTGATTTGCTCTCTTTGTTGGTTCCAACTGCAGTTAGATAAGTGGCTCTAGAAGTTCACAAGAAGGATGCAACACTGCGTTCTGCTTTGGCACAACGGAACTTCCATTGTTTTTGGTTGTTACATTTTACTTTATCCAATCTTTCTGACAATTTGGGACCATGATACTTACACGCCTGCCTTTGCCCACATCGATCAATTCACCAACACAAATTACAGTACTAGCAAAAGCCTTGGTCTACATTCCATTGCCTTTTGGCATTTGGCTGGCTAGATTCAGCTATGAATGTAAAGACTGCTATAAACATTTTTGCCCATGATGAAAAGGAGTAACTCCTTACTGAGGAAAAGGATAGCTGCCCATGAGCTGTTTCACATTTTGAGACCATTTTTGACACAAAAATCATTAATACAAAAAACATTTTTGTGCAGAAAGCCATCACTTGTGTAAAATACACAGGTTCAGACCCAAACACTTCCTGTTATATAGATTTTTCTGCGCAAAAACAAAAAAGGGTTTTATGTGTGTATATATTCGCATTAAAAAGTCCTGAAGCACATACACACAAATCCTAAAATGAAAATGAAATGAAATCATTATAAAATGTCCAAAACATTTTGTAATCTTTCCCTAGTAGGGGAGAAACTCTGTGAACTATTCACTCTTGCATGCAACGTCAAAATAAGTAAAGATTAACAGATCCAGATGCAGAGCAGGGCCTTTTTAGTAGCAAGACCTAAATAGGAGAGGCTTAACTGCCCCACTCCTTGCTGCCTTTTAGATGGCCTGTGATGTCCAAAACACACTGAAGAAATAATCCACTTTGAGACCGCTTTAACTGACATAGTTCAGTGCTCGGGAATACTGGGAATTGTAGTTGATTGTGACACCAGAGCTCTCTGACAGAGGCAGCTAAGTGTCTCACTAATCTACAGTTTCTAGAATTCCCTAGCATTGAACCAGGGCAGTTAAAGTGGTCTCAAATGGGATTATTTGTGCAGTGTGTTGTGAACCTGAGCCTTTGGTCTCAGCCAGTTGCTTTTATTTTTGCTCTTTGTCCAATTCTGATGGCTATTATCCTTTCCTCCAGCCTGCAATTTTATTATTATTTAAGGGTTACCTTGTATTAATTCCTTACCAGTGATGGAGACTTATGGCCAATTGTGATTTGGCCTGGATTTTGTCAGTTCTAATCTAAAACTCTGACCACTACAGTACCCTGGCACAGTATTTTCCCAATGAAGCCAGAATGTATGACAGAAATCATACATCCGGGGAGGGGTCAGGTTGGAACCATCTCTTTCAGACCCAAATAAGTCATGATAGAGGAACAGGAAGCATTAGGAATGTATCCACACTATGGAGGTACAACTGTTTAATGACTATTTAATTGCCATGGCTCCATCCTGTGGTATTCTGGGATTTGTAGTCTGGTGCAGTGAGGGCCTTAGAATTCTCTGCTAGAGTGATCTGTGCTATAGGAAGAGTTCTCTCTCTTGCAGAGAATTTTAAATTCCTCATATAACCACAAATCCCAGGTTTTCCTAAGTTAAAATGGTATAAAACTACACTTACAGTAGTATGATGAGGAATGCAGTCCAACAACACACATTCCCCTTCCCTAATTTTTACTCCTTTTACTGTCTTTTTTTGTTGTGTACCTTCAAGTCATTTCTGACTTATGGCAACTCTAAGGCTGGAGCTTTCTTGGCAAGTTTTGTTTAGAGGTCTGCCATTGCTTTCCCCTGAAGCTGAGAGTGTGTGACTTGCCCAAAGTCACACAGTGGGTTTTGTTTTTTTTAATGACCAAGCTGGGAATTGAACACTGGTCTCTATAGTTCAATGCTGAAACCTCTATGCCATGCTGGCTCTTTTTTACTGTCTTGGACAAAACAGTAAAACATGTTCTTATGCCTTCTTTCAGCCATAACATACATGTTCAGTCTCTCATTCTGAGATAAACTGTTCATTTCTAGCTCTAAGGGGCTGCAAGGGCTATATAGTCCAATCGCTTGCCATGGTGAGTTAAAGCTCACCTCAGATTACTGTCCAGCCTCTATTGAAATACCTCCAAAGAATCCAACAGCATAGTATAATACAGTACAATTATAGGCTTGTCAATCTGTTGCATCAAAACAATTTGTTCAATGTCAGCCTGAGAGGCCCAGATTCAAATCTGTCTACTCTGCAGCTACAGGGTAAGGGCCAGAGTGTGTGAAGGAGTATGTTGCAGCAAAATCAGCAAAGAGTCTTTTGACGCCTTAGAGTCTAATTACGCCATACATTTTTCATCAAATGTGTGAAATGTTAACACTGAGCTATTGTTGTGTGCCTTCAGGTTGTTTCCGCTTTATGGCAGCCCTAATGCAAACCTATGTGATCCTATGAGATTGAGAGTGTGTGACTGGCCCAAGATCACCCAGTGGGTTTACATGGTCAAGCCAGGATTCGAACTCTGGATGGAAGTCATAGTCCAATGCTCAAGCCCACTACGCCACACAGATTCACTAACACTGAGCTACAAGCATTTATATACAACTGGGGAAAGAGGACTGTGGACAGGTCAGAAGGAATGAAATATAGAAGGTAGAGACAGCGATAATTCCCTTATTAACAAATGGCCAGTCACAAAACAGTATTGGGTGATAGCAGATGACACAAACTGCAGCACAAGAGATTTTCAATTATGAACTCATTGACAGAGATGTAGCATGAATCTTCATTCCGGCCCAAGTGCTAGATCTCTCATTCAGTAGGATGCAACAAAGGTTTCAACTGCTGTGGGCTGACCTGGAACCCCTTTCAGTCTTTTCAAGTCAGGAGGAAGGACACAGCAATAAATTATCCAAGGAACCTTACTACCTGCACTCCTGATGGCTCACTTACATTAGTTAACAGCACAAAGATTTGGAGATGCCCAAACTTAGCTTCTGCCAAGATCTCTCAATAGTTCTGGGCAAGTCATTATCTCACAATCATCATGTGGCAAATGGGGGCAAGAGATGGCCTACTTCACAATGTTCCAGCAACCAGGAATGAGTTAAAAGAAATATCAGTGCTGAATTTGAGCTTCAGGGGCAAGGCAGGGCAGAAATAAAAGCAAATGGAGAAATCATTAAGCAAACCATGACAGAGGTTTCAGACTCTCTGTTTATTTTATTCTTATTGTGGTTAAAAACCCTTTATATCCTGCCTTCCTGTCCTTTTAACAAAAAAAGACACACCCAAGGCAGCCAGTAAATCTTGATTTAAAACAACAGCACAATAAATCAAAATATATTAGGAAATGACAAAACACTCAGGATATTAATAGCTAATTTATTCCACGGGTCCAATGTAAAAAATCTATGATATTTCAGTTTCAACTGTATTTGTATTCTTTTCAAAACTACGTAGAATTGTTCAGCTGTCATTTTTGGCTAAGCATTTAGAAGAAACACCTTGAGGCAAGGGAAGTTAGACAATGGAACAAACTGCCTCAGGATTGCTGCAGTAGTGGGCTCCACTTTGCTGAAGGTATTTAAGCAAAACCTGGGCAGCCATCTCTCAGGGATGCTGGTTTTGTACCTCACAGGTCCTGCATTGACCAAAGAACAGAATCAAGTACTCTTTACATTCCTTTGAATTCTACGATTCTGGAACGGCAGGATAAAAATGCCTGTAAAGAACAGGTCTTTATTTCAATGAAGACATTGAAATAGTTCAAGTTTTGCCATACTTGGGCTCAATTATCTATCAAAGAGGAGACTGCAGTCAAGAAATCAGAAGAAAAGTTGGACTTGGAAGCACAGCTATGAAGGAAGTAGACAAGATCCTTAAGTGTAAAAATATATCAGTGAAGTTAGAATGGCCCGTGCCATTGTATTTCCCATATTTCAATGTTTGGCTGTGAGAGTTGGACAGTGATGAAAGCTGGCAGGAAGCAAATTGACTCACTTGAGATGTGGTGCTGGAGAAGAGTTCTATGAATACTATAGACTTCTACAAAGACCAATAAATGGGTCCTAGAGCAAATAAGACCCCAAACTCTCCTTAGAAGCAAAGATGACTAAACTGAGTTTGTTGTGTTTTGGCCTTATCATGAGATGAAAGTACTCCCTAGAAAAGACTATAATGCTTGGTAAAGTTGAGGGGAAAAGGAAAAGAGGAAGACTACATTCCAGATGGATAGACTCAATCATGGCCATGAATCTGCAAGCGCTCAGCTGGGTAGAGTAACTTGGAAGTCTCTCATTCAGAGAGTGGCCATAGGTCAAAGTCAACTTGAAGGCAGTTAATAACAAAGAATAGATAAAGGTATACTTATTGTTGTTGTGTGCCTTCAAGCTATTTCCAAGTTATGGCCACCCGAAGTCCCAAGGTTCTGGCAAACCTATCATGGGGTTTTCTTGGTAAGATTTGTTCAGCGGAAGTTTGCCATTGCCTTCCCCTGAGGCTGAGAGCATGTGACTTGCCCAATGTCACCCAGTGGGCCAAATCAAACCCTGGTCTCTACAATCATAATCCAACACTCAAACCACTAAGCCACACTTGCTTTCTACTTTCCACTTTTTCTCAAGGTGTCAAAAAGAGAGGTTATGATTTTTCAAAGAGACAGATGGTTAGTCTGTTTCAGAATATTTTTTTAAAGAGGGAATAAGAGGTTGGGAATAATCTTGTGGCACATTTAAGACTGATTTATCTGAGAATGAAACAGATTGTTCTGTTCATATCTAGATGACTTTCCACTGACCACTTCTATCCCATATTTTAATCCTCTGGTGGTGGCCAGGTTAGGGTGCACAAAAGAGGTATATGGTGCTTCAGAGCTTGAAAATGGCAAGTGGCTGGGCCCTCCTTCAGACAGAATGTCTCAAGCTTTGCTTCAGGACAGTTTCAGGGAGTTGTATGAGCAGAGATGAAAATCAAAGCAGTCCACATTTGTTAAGCAATGGCAGGTGTGGAGTGGAGATGAAGGGCCTTCCTCTCCTTTCCTCTCAGACACTCTGAGCGGGAACACTGAATGCAAAATAAAAGGGGATGGCAGAACAGGCATACCATAGCCAAAGTGAAGTAGTGCTGCCATCCCCCCTGGGATTCTATAAACCCAGTGCCCTCCAGACCTGTTGGGTTACAACTCCCACTATCCCCAACCCAGCATGTCTAAACACAATTCATCTCCATAATCACTGAGTCCCAGAAGCCTCAGGATGTGTCTTCAAACCTGTGCAGTAAGGAAAGGCTTTGCTCAAAAGTATCAACTCCTGAACATTGTTTTGAATATTCCTGCATTTGCCACACTCAGATGATACTACCACTCTGGGCCTGACAGGGCCAGAATGAAGCCAGCAACGCTTTTCTATTTCAAGCGACCACCCTGAACCAATCACAAGGCACTCCTATTGTGCATCACAGGTCTTTCAAACTTTTATTTGTCCTCACTGTTCAGCAGAGTGTCAGTTCATACCTTAGGCAAAGATAAAGCCATGTGTGCCACCAAGTGAGTATTCAAAAGGGAGCCTGCAGGCAATCCCAGCTCCCCAGCAAGCACATCTGTACCATACAAAAAGTTTGCAAAACACCTGTTTATTGCATTCCGATGTGTCATTCCAATTGTAAGTGTTTTTATATATACAGTGGATTATGTGAAGCAGCCCAGGTAAAGAGCTTGCATGCAACACTATGCATGCTTCCTTGGGAACAACTCAAGTACTTTCTTCAAACTGGGCTGCAAGACGGGAGAATAAGAGAAAGACTATTCTGACCTTATTCAGCATGGGGCTTCTGAGAGTTGTAGGCCAAAAAAGTAACATTTCCAATCTTTTAACAATCCATCTGTCCTGTCCTGGCCCAGCCACACTGAAATGATAAGGAGCCACACAAAGGTAGTTCTGTTCCATGCAGATCCCCAAAAAGATAGCTCTGTTCCATACAGACCCCACATCAGCTCAATAGTGTTGTTGATACCTACCATTTACATTGCC
The DNA here is from genome assembly GCF_019175285.1 of Sceloporus undulatus. NCBI lineage: Eukaryota > Metazoa > Chordata > Lepidosauria > Squamata > Phrynosomatidae > Sceloporus > Sceloporus undulatus. Next base: position 177,074,183 of record NC_056523.1, on the reverse strand, counting down.
TGCCCATTTTGGGTGCCAAAATGTCTTGAAAAATTCTGCATTATGACTTTGCCTGTGCCAAGAGTTTTGCGGCAAGATTATGGGGTCCAAGACCTTATCATGACCCAGAAAACACCATGCACTCCCATTGTGAGTTCCAGCCTTCCCCAAGCCTGGTGCCTTCTATATATTGTTGGACTAAAACTTCCAGAATTCCTGGCCATTGGTCATAGTGGCTGGAGTTGATGGAAGATGAAGCCTGAAATGTCAGCTGCACACTGGGTGGGGATGGCCGAAACACAAAATAAGGATACATTCATGCTAACAAATGGTCACATGAAGGCATGATCATCTGGGGACACCAAAAGATACACACAAAATAAGTGACAATGTTAACACATACTCATCAAAGAACAGCATACAGTACCTATTCATCTCTATACAGGCATACCTCAGTTAACAAAGCCTATGGCAAAGAAGCTCCTGTTTACAAAGTCTATGTATGACTTCCCAGCTCCCCTTTTCCACCATGTCCTCTCTCCAGCTAGAAAAGATTTTTTAGCAGTAGCATCATTGGGAGAATGGTGATGGAGGGCTGGAGAAACACAACGTTTCAGCATCAATTTGCAGTGGTGTGTCTGCAGTAAACAATGCAGTCAAGCTTCAGGTGGGAAAGAGTGGGATTCTACTTTAGCTGATCCTACTGTAGCCCTGTGTGCCTGCCTACAACAGACAAGGTAAACAGCAGTTGCCTCTAGAATCCCTTACTGAACATGTGTGAACAGCAAAACAGAGAGAAAATAATGGTGCAGATAGGCCTGCCTCACCACCTACCCTCAGTATATATATTTTTAAAAGCATAGATCTATAAGTTTGGCTACAAAAATGGAAATCATAAGTAAAGTGGAAACTGATGAAAGAATATAAAATCATCCCTGGATATATTTTGGAAGAAGTTAAGCTAGAAAGTTAAAAATGTTTTTGTTTACATGTTTCACATTTGCATAATGTTAGCTTTAAATAAAAAGTGCTGAAACATACTGAACTGCTCTACTTTTTCATGGTGAAGAAAACTACCCCTGTTCTTTCCATGTTATTTCTGTCTCTTGTACCAAAGTTACTGTTAAATGAGTAAAGCACAGGAACAAATCTCTTTCACAAACTAAGGTATAACTGTATTCCTCTCATCTCCAAATATTGTCTCTGTTTATATAAATAATACATAGGAGTGGATATGAATGCACTCACACAAGTGTATGTGGAAATATGAACTCAATTACACACATACAGAGGCAACGTAACCACCAACCTGATAGAAGTTGTATCTCATGGAGAAACAAATACGGACAGCCACCCATGTAGACATGCACACATATAAACATGCTCACATCCACATTATTACAGATACAGATGCAAATATATTCAAACATTTCCCAAATCTGAATATACACAAACAAATGAATACAACTTTAGGATCATTCTTCTGGAACATGTGTATCAGAAGACAAAAGAGTACATTGAAATATAATCAAGTGTTTGACCAAGGTGATAAGGTGCTTTCCATGTAAGTGATATACCCACAAAGTTATGAGTACATGTGTGCTCATATATTTATTTATCATCCTACACTTTGAAGGGAAAATACAGGACTGTTTTTCACAAATGTTCATAGCCACAGAAATAGAAACCCAACCAAACTCTACAAGTGTGTCTTCATGATTGCCTGGATTTTTGTAGTTTTTCCATTCATAACATTTGCTGATGGAGACAAACAACCTTATACTCACTGCCACTGGCTACGTAATAGAAACTCTCGCTAAACTAGGAACCTGGTAGGATTCAGGTATGCAAGGCCAGGGATGAAAAGAAAATGGCTTTTGCCATTACCACCATCCCCAGTATCTCCTTGCTCCTTCATTTCAGCTGCAAAGTATATGCATTTAAAAAAAAAAAAACTCTAATTATGAGAGACTCAATTGCTTCTCTCTCCAGCACATACCACCAAAGCCCTCCACCTGCTAGGCTTCATGTGTATTTCTCTTGTGTATGCACACACCTTTGTCACTAAACAGAGATCAGGAACTCCTTGAAGCACTTCAACCAACCTATTAGGGGAAGGGTTATAGCTTGGTGACAGAGCACCTGCTCTGCATGCCCCAGGTTAAACATGATAGCCATGTTTGAGGGTAGAGGATAGAGAAAACTTATTGTCTGCTGCTCCAGAGACAAGGACATGTAATGGATTCAAACCACAGTAAAAGAGATTCCACCTCAACATCAGGAAGAACTTCCTGATGGTAAGAGATGTTCAACAGTGGAACATGCTGCCTCACAGAGTGGTGGCGTCACTTTCTTTGGAGATTTTAAACCGAGGTTGGATGGCCATCTGTTGGGAGTGCTTTACTTGTGTATTCCTACATGGCAAGGTGTTGGACTTAATGGCTCTTGGTATCTCTTCCCACTCTATGATTCTATGAATTCTTAGTATTTCCAGTTAAAAGGATCAAGTAGCCAGTGACTGAAAAAACCTCTGCTTGAGATCAGAGAAAATCACTGCTGGTCAGACCAAACAATACTTGGGCTAAAAGGACAAACCATCTCACTTTATATTGACTACAGGGTATAAAGCAACACTATCAAAGCCCACTTACAATGGAAAGTGATTGTAATCTACATCAGCAATCGTAAGTATGGAACCATAGTAAGAATCATTCCAGATTACCTCGCTTAGAGTGAAAATAGCAGAATTTTGATTGGTTCCTTATAATTTTTATTCCTTACCCTTAAGTTCAGCTGGGGGGCCTTCGGCCTTTCAGACATCTTGGATTACAACTCCCATCAGCATTGGCCATGCTGGCTGCTGCTTCTGGGCATGTGAAATCCAAACTATCTGAGAAACCATCTTCCACTGGTTTAACCCCAAATGATGTTGCTATTTTTCTGTTCTTCCTAAGGTACAGTTTGCAAACATGGTATCTTTCCATGGTGGCTATTATTTTCTTGGATGTACACACACACACACACACACACACACACACACACACTATTTTATATGTGTGTGTGTGATCTCTGTTACATACATACATAAATACATGCACACAGAGAGAAGCATCTTTGCTTCTCCCTCCCCTCACCAGAAGGACTTTTGCCCTAGGTTTTCCCATCAAAATTCTAAAGGCCTAAACCGTATTGTTAGTCCTATAGTAAGCCACTGGACTCAATGGCAACTTGATAAGTTAAAATACACATAATTTCCATTGATTCGCTGTATCTACTCTAGTTGGGACTGTAAACAGGATTCAGGCCAATTCCCCACCTTCATCATAACTCAGACTTCTCTTAGTGAAGCAGTAAAAGACACATTCTAAATACACTTTCCTTGTCCTAGACAATCTGCATAGGGAATTGCCCAATATTAAATACTGTGGCTGCCTGATCTCCAAGAACATGATTAATTATGGATTCCAACACACAGACACACACATACGCGCACACACACACACTTAATCTCCGCTCCAGTGTCTGCCTGTATTTAAATGAGTCCCCATGAGGGAAGGAAGAAGCCGCCCAGCACCAGGATAGAGTACTGCCTCTCGCATCCTCCAGCTCCCCCATGGGTTTTAAAGGTAAACAATGCCCACCTTCCTTTTATCCTTCAAGAATGCTACAAGCTGTGTCAGCTTCACAGATTCCAGCTTCTCTAACTAGGACACCGAGACCCTTTGGAAGACGCTTCCATTGTCTAAGCTGCTAATGCTGTCTCGCGCAGAGAAGGGAAACAAAACAGAAGCGTGCGCACAATCTGTCCCTTTGCGAGCCCAGCATCTTGGATGTGTGCATATTTCTAAGCCTCAGCCCAGGCATAGGTGACCATCCCTGAAATGTCTGAAAACAGCCTGGCGATTGCAGGGAGACACATAGGCTTGCAGCAAGAGGTGGCAATCCGAGATCAAGAGGTGGCATCCAAGCAGCCAGCCCCCAAAGGTGTGGTCTTCCTCCCACTGACAGACCACTTGGGAGGCCCTTGGCCATGTCTGGCTTTTTCAAAGCTCCTACCGCTCATTGTCTGTCTATCAGAACCCCCTAAATTCCCCATCACACCCTGTTCCAGCAGCTAATCACAATCCTGTCCTTTCAAAACAGCCTTCACACACACCCCAAAATACACACACACCTCGCCACCCTTTCCATTATTCAAAGGAGAAGCCTCTTTCTTTGTCTTTAAAGCCCTAACGCTGTTGGGAGGAGTAAAATTTCCTGGAAGCATCCTCTCAGCATAAGCAAATAAAGGGTGTCTCCATGCAAGGAAAGGGGCCTGGTGCTACAGCCTTAGGCATGTTTACTCGGAGGTGCATCTCAGTGTGCTTTGTGGAGCTTACTCCTAGGAAAGTGCCCTAAAGACCCCAACCTCAAGCCCTATGCCAATCTACCCAGAGAGACGATCTTATCAAACATCTCAAAAGAGGCACACTTATGTAAATAGAGCTTCAATGTCATCCTCTGCTTCCTCACCATAAAATGCCAATGCAAGCCATCTCTACAGGTGGCAAGCTTCTGTAATCCTCAACTGGATACACTGAAAGGAGATCTGCAGGCCTCCGCCATGCTCACAATAAAATCTTCTAGACCTACACCAAATCCCACAGAATCCCCTGAAGAGGTGGCAAGTGAAAGGAAAACCTCTAGAAGGGTGGAGTTTCCCCTATACACACACAGCCTGTGCCCAAGGAAAGCCCTTTGCCAAGGCCAGGGCTTTTATTTGTGTGCTGCACTTTTCTCATCTATTGTCTTATCGTGGGTATGTTTTTTCAACGGTGATAATTCTATCGATAGTGCTCTTGCATTTTGAAATAAATCTTCCATTTTTTCCTCTGTAATGTGTTTTTAGAGACACCTCTTTTTTTATTGTGTATAAGCTGCTTTTATGTGTCAACCTTAGGGGGAAAGGTGTGGTAGAAACAAACACAAGAGAAGACAGTACAGTCAGTACAAGAGACGACCCATGCAGCGTTTTCAGTGAGAATAATGCAGATCACCTGAAACACTGCCCTTCTGGTCAGGATTACTATAAGCATCGGTCATTCTACACCACACATCACAGCACATTCAAAGCAAGTCTGGGCATGTATCACTGCCCACCCTGTGTGTCTCCATCTCGAATCACCTGGCATATTGGAAAGTCAGAGTACAAGGAAATGGGCCTGGTCCACACTTTGGCCAAGGTGCCAGGTGAGATCAGGTGTTGTCTGTGACATCCAGTCCCTGCTCCTCTCCATTCTTTCTGCTGGCCAGAGCCCATAACAACCTGGCAGACAGGCAGGAAGCAGATGGCCTGGCACACACCTTGGCATCTTCAGCGACACTTGGCCACAATGTCCCTCAACAAATATACCCACCTTTTCCCGCAAAATACAACAACAACTGCAACAACAACAACACTAGCCTCCTCTCTTGGCTCAACAACTCCCTTTCTCAGATCTTGACAATGAGACAGTCAGCAGAGAGTCTAGTCAAGCCTTTGGTCACTTCCCTGCTCCTTGGGGGCAGTAATGCCTCTGCCATGCCTTGCCCTCACCTTTGCCCTTTTGTCCCTAAATCTCCTGGAACCCATCATCAATTGGAAGGGACAAGGAGGCAGAATGGCCTCCTACTATATGCCTTGGCACCATGGCTACCTGGAAGCCAAGTTGCCAGATTGAGACCAATCCCTCTGGCCTGGCTCAACTTCCCTTGGCACCCAACAGGCATCTCACCCTAGTGCATATATTGCCCACCCTATATGTCACCTGGCATGCTGGAAAGTCAGAGTACAAGGAAATGGGCCTGGTCCACATGTTGGTCAAGGTGCCAGGTGAGATCAGGTGTTGTCTGTGACATCCAGTCCCTTCTCCTCTCCAATCTTTCTGCTGGCCAGAGTCCATAACAACTTGGCAGACAGGCAGGAATCAGATGGCCTGGCATACCCCCTTAGCATCTTCAGCGACACTTGGCCACAATGCCACTCAGCACTCAGATATACCCAGCTTTCTCCCAAAACCAACCACAACAATCGCTTCTTCTTTTGGCTCAACAGCTCCCTTTCCCAGATCTTGATCCCAATGATCAAACTGCCATCCTCCGATAGTCTAGTCAACCCTTTGGCCACTTGCTTGTTCCTTGGTGGCAGCAACGCTCCTCACCTTTGCCTTTTGTCCCCAAATCTCCTGCAACCACACACCAATTCATCCCCAAACCTTCTGGAACCAGGTGCCAATTAGAAGTGACATAGAGGCATGGCGGTCTTCTACTCTGCCTGGCTCAGCTTCCCCTGCCCCCCCTTGGGCCCTGCACCGTGGCTCCCTTGCCCCTGGGCCCCAAGTAAGTGGAGGGCAGGGCCCGGGGGGGGTGTCCCTTGTGTCCCGACTGACCTGCTCGGGCCCCTGGAAGCAGATGCGGCACTGCGGGGTCCTCATGCCGCTGTCGAGGCTGCTGCTGAGGGAGACGGCGTCCAGGGCCGGGCCGCTCTGCGGGGCATTGGCATTGGCGGGGGGCTGTCCGTTGGGGGCGGGCTGGGGCCGGGGCTCCTTCTCCTCCAGGGCCAGGCTCCTGGGCCTGGCCCCCGTGCCCCCGGCCCCGCTGCCGTAGTAGTCGGCCTCGTCGTCCTGCCGGGCGGCGCAGTCGGCGAAGGGGGCCCATCCGCAGCCGGGGCCCGGGCTGCCCCCCGCCGAGTCCTCCCGGCCGGGCTCCTCCCGCCGGCCCCGACGCATCAGCACCAGCAGCTTCAGCTCGTTGAAGAACATGCGGATCCGGTACTTGAACATCATGGACGCCCCTCGGGGGAAGGGAGGGGGCCGGGAGGGGGTCGAGAGGGGCCTAGCTGGGGCCCTGGAGGGCCCTGGAGCAGCAGCAGCAGCAAAAGCAGCAGGGCCCGGCGCCCGCGGAGGCCCCCGGGACACCCATCCCCGGCAGAAGGGAGGCAGGGAGACAAGGAAGCTCCTCCGAGAGATCTGGGGAGGGGAGGTGGGGAAAGGGAGAGGCCACCCAGGGCCCAGGCAGGGCCCGCCTGCCTTCCTTTCTATGGGCCTTCCTCGGAGGGTGGGCAGCGCTGCCCTAGGCTCCTACTGGGGCCCCTGCTGGGCCTGGAGGGCTGAGAGAGTGGCCCCGAGGGGCAGGGGCGGGTCGGCAGCCGAGGGGCGCTGGGGGCAGCCGGGGCTGCGGCGCCTCTCCTCCTGCTGGGCCTGGCTGGGTCCCTGCTGGCCCCCGGTCCTCCTGCTCCTCTCCTCCTTCTTCCCGGGCTCTCCTTTGTCTGCTCCTCCTCCTCCTCCTCCTCCTCCTCCGCTGGGGCTAAGGCCGAGGGGGCCCTCTCCCTCCGGGCTGCATCCTCCGAGGCCTCGCCATCCTCCCCGGCGCCAAGCAGCATCCCCGGCTCTGCTCCTCCGGACTACAGCGGCGGCGGCGGAGGAGGAACCGGGCCTCCAGCAGACGCATCCCGCACCCAGCCCCGGAGCCTCGGCTCCCCACCAAGGCACCAGGCAGGCAGCTGGGGCGCCGGTCAGGGCTGCGGCGGGGCTCTTTATGCAGCCGGGGCTTCGGGGGGAAGAGGGCTCCCTGGCCCCAGAGACGACGAGGACGACGACGAGGACGCCCCCGCCCCACGCATCCCTCCTCCCCTCCTTCTTCTTCTTCTTCCTCCGCCTTCTCCTCCTCTTCCTTCTGCTCCTGCTCCTCTCCTTCCTCCTCTTCCTTCTTCTTCTTCCTCCTCCTCCTCTCTCTCTTCTTCCTCCCTGCTGCTCCCTTCCCTCCCTCCCTCCCTGGCTGCCCTGCTCCTGTCTGGCTGCGGAGGGCGGGAGGGAGGGCTGGGGAAGATGGCTTCCCCTTCCGGTCCAGCCTTGGGGAAAGCAGCCCTGGGAGGGGGTCAGGTGAGGGGGGTCCCGACCGAG
>NC_056523.1:176965723-177066275 GCF_019175285.1 Sceloporus undulatus | reverse complement strand
GCAGAGAGCCAGGCCCAGCCCCAGGGGCCCAGCAGGGAGCCCCCCCCCCTCAGCCCCAGGAGAGGAGGGGGCGCAGGCATTACAGTTACAGGTCATTTTGTAAACAAGGGCCCCCAGAAACATCCTCATCTCCTTCAGACACATCTCTCAGGGCTTCCTAGAGAGAGATCTTCTTTTTTTTGGGGGGGGGGAGAGAAGCCATGTTTTTAATAAATAAATAAATAACCTGCCTCTCACTGGATCAAAGTACAGAACAAATAATAGGAATAATAAATGTTACACTGTTATTGTTATTATAATATTATGGTAATATCACTCATTGATTCTCTGAACTTCCAATAGACATTCAAAATCTGGGGAGTTTCACCCTTCCTTCGCTGCCACCCCGACAAAAGGTGCCTTTTCAAAAGGTGACCCTACCCAAAATATCAAGGCCATCCCTCCAAAGAACACCAGAGCCATGGATAACGCTTCCTTCCTTCCTTCCTTCTCTGGGGAAGGAGGCTCCTTGACCCTGGCCAGTCTTTCATGGCTTCTTCTCCAGAGATCCTTCTGGCTCCAACCACTGAGCAGATCAGTGTCTTCAACTCTCCTGTCAATGTATGGTGACCCCATGAATGGCGTGAGGTTTTCTTAGGCGAGGAAGATTCAGACATGGTTTTGCCAGTTTCTGCCTCTGAAATAAAGCCTACAGCACCAGGTATTCATTGGTGGTCACCCATCTAAGCACAAACCAGGGCTGACCATGTTTAGCACCCAAAATCAGACGAGATCTGGTGCCTTTAGAGTATTTGACCATTATACAGAACCCCTTAATTGAACATTCTGGTGCACACGGACGTCTAAGTCAGTCAGGGTTTGATAGTTCAGAAGAAAAGACCATGAAAGATGAAAATACATTTTACTCTGACCACAGATAATTCAGGCTGAAGACAGAAATACTGAGCTTTCCAAGATTTGGTCTACATCCTTAGATGCATAGAGCGAAGTAGACCACATCTACAAAAACTCATGCTACAATGTCTTTCACGCCGTTAGTCTCCAAGGTGCTCCAAGATCCCATACTGATATTTCAGCCTAATACCACCATGGAGTTTATCACATGGAAAGCAAATTGGTAAAATCCAGTGCAGAAATGGGATTTTATAATCCAGGTACGTATTGTTTGTCAAATGTGTTGGCATGAAAGAGAAATAATATGAAAATAACCCAAATGGAAAGCTCTTTTGTACTTAAATGCGGGGTTATTCAACTTTCTGTTCAGGTTAACCCCAAACGTCATCTGAAAAACAAATGCAGGTTGTTTCAGTTTAAATTTAGTTTCTGCACAGGATTCATCCCATGTGATAAACTCCATATGGCTGCATCCGCAGTGCAGAAATAATCTGGTTTGACACCCCTTGAACTGCCATGGGCCAGTGCTATAGAATTCTGGGAATGGTGGTTTGGTGCCACAACAAACTACCATTCCTAGAATACCATAGCACTGACCCATGGCAGTTCAAGTGGTGTCAAACCAGATTATTTCTGCACTGCGGATGCAGCTCTAGTCTGAATTATAAAGCATGCCGTTGGATGATCTCTTCCATTACCAGGGGCCCATTCACACAGCATATTTGCTGCACTGTTATTCCACTTTAACTGCCATGGTTCTGTCCCTAAGGAGTCTTGGACTTGATAGTTGAGGGAAGGACATGTAGGATTCCCAGCAAGAGAGTTCTTGTATCTCAACCTGATTACAAATTCCAGAATTCCACAGGACAGGGCCGTGGCAGTTAAAATGGAATTGTTGTCGTGTGCCTTCAAGTCGTTTCTGATTTATGGCAACCCAAATATAAACCTATCATGGGGTATTTGTGGCGAGATTTGTTCAGAGGAGATTTGCCATTGCCCTCCCCTGAGGCTGAGAGTGTGTGACATGCCTAAGATCACCCAATGGGTTTCCATGGCCAAGCTGGGATTCAAACCCTGGTCTCCAGAGTCATAGTCCAGTGCTCAAACAAATACACCAGTCTGACAATACTATTATAGTCTTATAACTGTGTAGTGTAAATGAGCCCCAGTGTTGAAGTAAAAGTCATCTTGCTGTCCAGTCTGTTTTGAGTATAAATGGATTGCTGTCAGATTGATCAGATTTGCACATTTTTGAAACTTCACAAAGGAATATTTCAATTTGAAGTAAAACTTACATAGTAGGGGTAGCAAAGCCATTTTTCAGCCTAAGGGAAGGACAAGATGGAACCTCTTCTGCCATTTCTAGTCCAATATGTTACCCAGAATCCCAACAGATTGGCATGAACATAAAGAAAGACGTTCCTGCTATTGGGTCCTACAGTCTGTACAAGTTGAGTCTTCCTTATCTGAAATACTTAGGACCAGTGATTTAGATTTGGTAGTTTTTCAAATTTTGGAATAATTTGGAGTATCTATAATAAGATATAGGAGCCAGCATGGCATAGTGTTGAGTGTTGTACAATGGACTTTATGGCACTGGCGGGGGGGGAGGATTTTAAGCAGGCATTTTCCTGTTTAAACCCAGACAGTCGCACAATCGCAATGAAGATTTTCACATGACGTCATGATTAAAGAGGACTTATGCCAGGAAGAACCGGGATTTCCCTGTGAATGATTTGTTGCTGGAGCATTCCTAATTCTTCCCAGGATAAGTCCTTGCTAAATGTGATGTGTGTGGAAAATCTTTGCTGCGATTGCGTGACTGTCCTGGGAAAATGCCTGTTTAAACCCCCAATTTTTCCCCATGGGATAAAGTCCTATGACTCTGGAGGCCAGGGTTCGATTCCCAGCTCGGTCATGAAACCCATTGGGCTAGTCACATGCTCTCAGCCTCAAAGGAAGTCAATGGCAAACCTCCTCTAAACAAATCTTACTAAGAAAACCCCATCGTATGTTTGCTTTAGAGTCGCCGTAAATTGGAAATGACTTGAAGGCACACAACTGCAAATGAGGTATGTTGGAGATAGCCTAAACACCAAATCTATTTATTTTTTCATATAGCTTTATATATAGCTTAAAGGTCATTTTATACATATTATTTTTGATAATTTTGTGCATGAAACAAAGTTTATGTACCTTAAATTATCATAAAGGAACTGTGTCGCTATCTCAGCCACCCATGTGGATAATTTTGGATTCTGGAATATTTTGGAATTCCGGGTAAGAGAGACTCAATCTGTATTGGACAAACAAGACCAAGACGGAGAAAGAGATAAGGAAGGAATGGAAGAACTTGCAGACGGTGGGTGGAGAACAACAGGCAATGGGAAATTAGGCAATACAGATAGTGGGATGGGAAAGTACACAGGTCTGAGGTGTGGGGATTTGTAAGAACAGGGCTTAGTAAACAGAGAGGAGGAGGCTGTAGTAGGTGTCACCAGCCTGGCAGAAGGCACAGAGCTGGGTGTGGGAAGAGAGAGAGAGAGAGAGAGGGCAGGCAGCAGATGAACCTTTTCACGAACAGAACTGAGTGAAAGGGGAGGGAGGGAGGTGATCCAAAAGTAGAAGCATCATCATAAAGGGCGGGGACATTGTGTTTTTGTGGTGTATTTTGTGCTATCAGTACTTCCAGACCAGCTATCACTTGTCTCCTCTATGAGTAAATGCATTGAAATGTCAAAGTAATGAAAATATTCCTCCAGCTTGCAGGAAAGGGGGCTTGGTGAAAATACTCAGTAACAAGTCTTGGGAGAGATCCTGAATTTGGACGGATTCATAGAATGAGGTGGCCAAATGGCAACCCAGACCTTCTAACACTTAAATTTAAGCAGAGTCATAAAACTGGAGTGGCAAAAACATGGCTGCTTCCACTTATTCCTTTGGTGGGCTTTTTGTTCCCCACTCCTGTTCATTTGCCCAACTTCAGATAGGCACAGGAGGGGGGCAAGCGTGGAGAAGAAGAGGTGAATGCCAGTGCAACTACTTCATTTCTCTTCTTCTTGTTGTTGTTGCTTTTGTTGTTATTCCACATTTTTCCAAGTTTCGGACTCAAGGTGGTTTAGAACATAGATTAAAATCCCCATATACAAAAGTTAGAAAGTTATTAAACTATCAAATGATTGCACCTTTCTCCTCAGGTTGGATAACAATTTTAAAAAATTAGATTAAAAACAAAATCTTTTTAAAATATATTTTAAAAAAACCAAATGAATTACAATACCAATAAAAAGAAATACTGTACATTTTAAATTTTAGATGTGTAGGTTTTTAAATGCTAGTGGATAGTTTTAAGCCTCTTCGTTTTATGTTTAGATTTAAGGTTTTTTTATTGTACTGAGTTTTAATTTTAATTTAATTTAAAATTTTAACTTTTAGAGACACTATCTGGAAATCCTTTGTGGACTGAATACACTGTATTTTATTTTAAAAAATATATAAAACAAGACATAAGCATTTGTAATCCCTTCAGCAATACAGAAGCGTACATTGCAAGGGACCTGTGTAAGAGAGAAGGATAGGAAATAATGGGCTAACTTATGGTAAGACACTCTTAGCAGGGAGCTACAGAGGCTAGGAGCAGCCACTGAGAAGGCTGTTTTTTGAGGAGGAGTGTGTTAGACTCTGGCAGCTTTCTCTGTGTTTCCACAAGCTTGCAATACTCTTTTATTGTTAGTTTACTTTTGGGGGGGGAGGTCTTCCTTATTTTGAGAAGAGGGTATCCTCTTTTCACTGTTCCAGTACAGTTTAAGTTCCCCTTATCCAGAATTCTCAAATCCAAAATACTCCAAAATCCAAAATGGTCCACACAGATGGCAAAGATAGCGACACCTTTGCTTTCTGATAGTTCAGTGCACACAAACTTTGTTTTATGCACAACATTATCTAAAATATTGTGTATAACATTACCTTCAAGCTATGTTTATAAGGTGTACATGAAACATAAATGAGGTTCATGTTTAGTCCAATTCTGCGTGGTCTGATGGTTTGAGTGTTGGACTCTGGAGACTAGGATTCAATCCCCAGCTTGGCCATGAAACCTGCTGAGTGATCTTGAGCATGTCACATGCTGTCAGCCTCAGTGAAAGGCATTGCAAACTTCCCCTGAACAAATCTTGCCAAGAAACCCCCATGATAGGGACACTATAGGGTTACCATAAATCAGAAGCGACTTGAAGACACATAACAACAACCATCTATATCCAAGATATCCTGTTATGTATATACAAATATTCCAAGATATAAAAAATCCAAAACATTTCTGGTCCTAAGCATTTCGGACAAGGGGGACTCAGCCCGTAATCTTCCATTCAAAGAAGCTGATTAGGTTTACATGTGCTCATCCAGTACGTTAAGAACTTCCAGCTCATTCACAGGGTCTCTTCTAACAACAACAACAACAATACATCTAATTGTTTTGCACTTTATTATAACCACTTTACATTCCATGGCTTTTCTGACATTGCACCTTGTTGAACATGCTGACAACTGTGCTTTGTAGCTTGTCATACACTTCATGTTAACTGGCACTTGGGTCATATTTGTTGCATTTTATAATACTGCATGCTGCATCATGACTGTGTTGCACTGTATTGCCTTGTGCACAACAACCATTCGCATTGGAAGCTGCCTTCGGATGAAATGTGCAACAGCACTTGGGATGCACACTTTATTCTTTGCCTCATGTTGAAAGCTCAGTTTTGTTAGTTTCCTTTTCCTTTTGGCCTATGAAATTTATATTATGTCCTACATAGCTGGAAGAGCATGGAGGACAGGATTTGCATGGAAATCCAATGGACTATTTTACTAGAGGAAACACACACACACACACACACACACACCAGGGAGAGGGTTGTGTCTGGAATTTTGGCAAGGTCTATAAACTAACAAAATGGCAAAGAAAACAAAGGGGAAAATCCACATGGACATTTGCAGTGAATAACCTTGCTCTGCTCTGTATTACACCATGTGTGACGAGCAATGCTGTCATTCAGTACACAGTATTGTGCAGTGCCGTCTTAAAAATGTGGATGTTAGTCCTGTGCACATATTTATTTTATTCATGTGTATCTCATTCAGGGATTCCAAAACAATCACATCCGTCAATGCAACACGTCTGGACCTGTTAGATTTCAGCAAGGTTAACGCATTATGTCCTTTCACATAACTTAGAACTCCCATTTAGGCACTGTGAACACACTGTGACTGCATCCACACTGCAGAAATAATCCAGTTTGACACTACTGTATTTTAACTGCCATGGCTCAATGCTGTGGAATGCTGGGAACTGTAGTTTATTGTGGTACCAGAGCTCCCTGTCAGAGAAAGCTAAATGTCTCACAAAATTACAGTTTCCAGCATTCCATAGTACTGTATTGAGACATGGCAGTTAAAGTTATGTCAAAGTGGATTATTTCTGTTCTGTGGACAGCTCCTGAGAGATACTTTACTGTAACGACACAGCAGACTGAACTCTTAAGATATAGAAGACAAGCAACAGCCACTGTCATGTGATAGTTTTTGCTTTGCAGTGTATGTTTCTTTTGGTGTTATGTTGTGCTCTTGTAATAATAAAGTAAACTTGCCTAGTCTGAGTATATATGGTTTTCCTGAAGATTTTCTGTTTATCTGTTTCAGGTATTATATTACAGTGAATGCTCAACATTTGGTAAGTGAGGCTACTTCTATGTGAATGTTGACATTCCCAGATGAATTTCTGCAGATGCTCCCAAACTCAAGAGATACACTGGTGAGTACTGACAGTCAGCTACATGTGATTTTAATTGTTCATTATTGGATGTTCAACAAGTAGGAAAATGTATGACCAGAGAATTAGAGGTAAAGAAATGTGATATGTGTTCCAAAGCAGGAATAAGGAACCTGAGAGTCTCTAAATATTGTTGGACTGTGTTTAGTCCCATTGTCCCTGGTCATTAATCCTGCTGGATGGGGCTGATGGGAGATACAACAGCACCTAGAGGGGCACAGATTTTAAACTCCTCTTCTAGACTAAAGCATTCAACTCCTTTATGCCAGGGACTTCCTCTGAAAAATTATTAAATACCTCCAAAGATCATTCATTTCAGTGTTTCTCATACATTATGGCAAGATCATGTCCATTATCACCTGTTACTACTTCATTGTATGTGTAGCCATTCAATTTTTATTGGGATGCTGGAGTATGTATCCTTTTTCTAAAGAAGGATTGGATACCTTGAGTGGGCCCATGGGGCTCTTTTCCACCTCCTGGGCCCATCACAGGCTACACCAGCCTAGCACTAAAATTGGAAATGACCCATAGTCCACTTCTAGTTTCAAAAAAACTTTTAAAAGCTTTAAAAAAAAACACAGAGAGAAACATAGCATGGTACACAGAATCTGTGTTCCTTGGTTTAAATGGAGAAGTTAACTTTCTGGAGCACAATGTTTAACCAATATATATACATATACATAAACATTGAAACCCATCCACACTTGCCATTAAATATAATTGCCTATATAGTATTATTAATCTTGAGTAGAACCATTGAATCAATGGGGTATACCCATGTGTTCACTCCCCATTCAGCAACTGATTCAGAGGCTCTACTTTAGACAGGGCTAACCAAAAGGGTGCAAGCTAATGTATTTTCCACATCCTCATGATGGCACAGCAAGGTCTTGGGAGACTCTTACACTGTGAGGCAGTGGCGTCACTAAGGTTGACATCACCCGGTGTGGTAACACATGTTGTCACTCTCCCACTGACCTCCTCTCATGCCACACCATTCAGAATCCTTCGTAATGCTTTTTGTACTGATGTTACTCATAAATCAGAATTCCCATATATCACTGAATAGAATGGTAATAGTTGTGATGTAAACAACTAGCAAAGTGAAAATTATATCTTTAAATTACAATGTCATACACACAGACTAAATGAATTTACATGTACATAGTTTCATGTGGTTAAAGTGAAAATCTGGTAGGATATGGTTTTTTACAGATTTTTTTTTAAAAAAATAAAATTAAAAATGTTAAAGAATTTTTAAAAAAAAATTTTTTTAATGAGAGTCTCTCCTTTCTCCTCCCACTGAGCATCACCCCACTCACACCATCTCTTCAGTGTTTTAAAGGGATGCCAGTGAACACCACAGTCTGCTCTGCCAAAAGTCAGATGTTTGGGGAGCAATGGTGCCATGCCCCTTATGGTGTCACCTGGTGTGACCCACACACTCCACACACACCCTGGTGACACTCCAGCTGTGAGGTGTAGTTGGGCTTAGCTGCAGCAGTGACCATGTACTTTGTTATTATTGTATTCCAGCTGAGTGAGCTCAGAGGCACGCATGTACCACCCCTGCCTAGAACTGCTATTCCATTCATTTCAGTGGAGAAAATCAATTTATGTGCATATTCCTTTGCACACACAGAATGTGCATCTAAAAACTAGAAAACTAGAAAAAATGTGTCAAAATACTGTAAAACAAAATTTCCTATTGTGTCTTTGCACAATGGGATGCCTTTTTCTTTGCAAGAAAGGAATAAGGAGTTGGAGAAAACACAAGCAGACGCTTTGGTTTGCAAGAGCAACAGCTACAGCCAAAAAAACCCCAGCAGCAGCCCAGTTGTTCTTTGCAAGAGTGAGTGAGACAGGACCCAGTGCTCCAGCAAAGCACTGTTCGTGGTGCTGAAATCTTGCCACAAGGGCAATTCCTGGAAACGCTTCACAGAGGACACCAAGCCTCAGCTCAGCACTCAGCTCTCTAAAAAAACTAAAAGCACTCCCAATCCAGAAAAAGGACGGCACTTTTCTAACCAACTAATAAAACAAAGAGAATGACACAGAGGGGATTCCCCACACCCTTCTTTCTTAGAAAAGCACTTAGAGCAGATTGTGCTCCAATAAACATCTTCAGGGTGGTTTGAAACATGGTGTGTGGGTGGATTTCCCTCTACTCTTTCAAAGAGCATTTAAGAAGCAGAGATGATTATAATCCCCTGTAATGATTGTGAATCTCTTAATCCTTGGACTAAAAAATGTTTTTAAAAAAATCCAAAGTGACATAAACACTCTAAGGTAGGCTTGGAAATAAGTCTACTAAAGTTAAGCTGTCAGCAAAACTCACTCATAACTAAAAGCCACTAGGTTACTTACTCACATATTTGAATATAAATCAGTCATTGTGTAAAGAAGGAAATGCCCAAAATCTAAGTGATAGTTCTTTGCATGGTCACCTAAAACAGTGCTTCTCTGGCAGTTTGATGTCAGGGGGCAGCAATTTTTTGCCAATATGATGAAGACCACTATCATATTTCTGGCCATTAGTTGCAACTATTTATTTCATTCTTGGAATACCTCCAGAGACTGACACTGGTCCATGAACCACCACTGACCTAGGTGTCATTAATGTGTACCACAGGTAACTAAATTCTATGCATGTTTTCCTGGGTAAGGGTCTCATTCAGCTTCATGGCCCACTTCTGAGCAAGGACTGCAGTGTAAGTGGCTTTTTAAAAGTCTGTCTTGAAAAAGAAGCCTAATTTCATTATTTCATTAATAGTAACCTATCTGAACTCTCTCACTCTTGTTTTGATCAGGGCGGGCAAAGTATAACCTGCACCCTTACCAACAGGGAATTCCATGATTTGGGGGTCACACATTCCAGGATAACTGAATGCAGCTGAAAGGGATCTTCGTATTTAGGCAGCGTTATATAGGCGAAGGCATTCCTTTAGATAACCTAACCCCAAGCCACTTAAGGCTTTAAAACCAGAACTTTGAATTGATCCAGAAACCTATTCATAGCTAAATATAGACTACTTATACATTGTTGTGATCATGAGCATGCATTCTTGCTTTTGTAAATGTAAAACTAATTGGTATCTCATGGAGATTGTCATTAAAATGTGAAGGAAATTGGACCACACAAGCCTTAAGTAAGCTGTGGCAATTAAAGCTGTGTCAAACTGTATTAATTCTGCAAGATTACTGTATTAAGTCTGTAGATGCACCTTACTTACTTCGGGACTAAAAATTTGGGGAATGGAGGAAAATTCCATACAGGGCCAGAATTCTTGTTTTAGGACAATGTTCCCCCCCCCCTTACACCCCAAAAGTTTTTCTCTCCCCCCTCCCCTTACACCCCAAGAGTTCCCATCCCAGGGAAACCCACCTAGCTCCAACAGTAAACATGATTTTAGATAGCACATGTCTTTTCAGAAAGAACTTGGGTGAGATTTGAAGCGTGCTCTGAGTTGGTCTAGTAGTTCTCTTTTGCATTTTGTGTTTCAGTTAATTCAATCCTTCCTTGTTGATCTGTTGTTGTTTTAACTTTGATGGCACTGTTGTTTTTGTTGCTTTATTTCCATTTTAAATTATACGACATCACTTGGTTGTAAAGTGATCAGATTTCCCTCAAAGAGCAGGAGACATTGTTAGGAGGATGGACAGTCATATAAAGCTGCAATGGGGTAAAAGCAGGGGTTGGCAACCTGCGGCCCGCAGGCCGGATGCGGCCCGGCGAGGCCTTGGGACCGGCCCCAGCCCGGTCCTGCCGCCTATTGCCGCCAGGGCCTTTGGCCTCTCGCGCACAGGGGCAAGGGGGGCAATTGTCTATAGACGCCTCAGAAACATACATTTATATTAACATTTTTAAAAAATCAGCAATTTTTTTTGCGTGTCCTCCACTTTTTTAAAAAAAGTGTCCACCATTTGAAAATGTTGTCCTACATTTGTCCCGGTTTATTTATTTATTTATTTAAAAATTTTAAATTGTTTAATTATTTATTTTTGGGCTTCGGCCCCCCAGTTGTCTGAGGGACAGCAACCCGGCCCCCGGCTCAAAAAGGTTGCCTACCCTTGGGTAAAAGGAAAAGATGGATTAGCAGTTCCAAATGTGAATGACAAAGGCTGAGTAAGCCCTCTAAAACCCCTTCCCCAAAGCGAATACTCTCCAAACACAAAGAAGATGGATGCATTTCCCTGCATTCCCCAAGTGTCCAGATCAATCACATAGGAAACACAGTTGGGATCACCCGACACAGTACAAACAAGGTATTCTTGAAGGATCCTGTCCAGTCCCATCCTAAACATGTCACCCTGACATGCTTGCCTAGAGAAAAAAACATCAGGCCAGGAAACCTGGGAGCTTGAAATGGTGCTGCAAAGTCAGAGGTACTGCTCAACTTTAGCTAAAGAGAAGGTCTTGAATGAGACAGCTGGGGCCTTATTGCTTGTCTTTCAAGGAGAGCCACTCCAATTAGATTTTTGCCAAGGCCTTCCTAATGCTTGATATCCATCTAGCACTTTCAGAAGACAATCAAGGTAATGGACAAGGAAAGGAGTTTGGCCAGAGCTGTAATCTAAGTCATTTCTCTGGAGAGAAGAGAAGATCCTTGAGTCTTTAACCCTTTTGAGGAAAGTCTCTGCACAACTAATCTTTCATTAATTCCATCTGAGATTCTGCCTAACCTTGAAGCTTTTTAATATATTCCTTTTGATCCCCCCTAAACCTATGGGGAGATAGAATAGTGCTTTTAAATTTCAGATTGATGTCAGGACGCATGCAACATTTAAACAGCATACCTCCAAACTGACTTGAAGCAGCTTTATTTTGGCCTGTCTGTTTGAGCCCTAAGTTAGCCTCCTCTCTGTTCTTTTCTTTCTACCAAGCAAAGACTTGTTATTCAAGCAGGCGTTTGGCTGTTAACTGGTTCTTGCATGACAGTCGTTATTGTTTTACGTGGGTGAGGTATTTTTATCCTAATTGCTATGCTTTAAAAATTTAAAAACTGATTTTTAAAAGAACTGCTCTTTTTTTAAAAAAAACAAACTTTTAGTGTATATCATTTTTTTTCTGTCACTGTTTGGTTTTGTTTTTTAAAATAACACAATTTTCACACACACAACACAAAGTATTTTAAAAGATGGGCAGAGGAGAACAATTTTTCTAAAACTCTACCCATCTTTGCTATAGGTCTGCCTAACTGCTTGTTCTGACCTTACCCACTTCTTTACCAATACCCCCCCCCAAATTAAGTAAAGGTTAACGTTCAGGTTTTCCCCTTTGACAATGGGCGCTGCTCATCTCTGTTACTACACCAAAGAGCCAGCATTTTCAAAGACAACTCTGTGGTCATGTGGCCAGCATGAGAGCACAGAACACTGTTACATTCCCACTGAAGTGGTACCTATTTATCTATGTCCATTGGCATGCTTTTGAACTGCTAGGTTGGCAGAAGCTGGGATTAGTAATGGGAACTCAACCCATCATCTAGCACTGGGGCCTCAAACTGTCAACAAAGTCAGCGTCTTGACTGCTTGAACCATTGTATTCCCCCCCCCCATTACTTCCAATAAAATGTGGTCTTGACAAAAAAATCTGAATTTAGCATTTTAAATTTTTTTAATTCGTTTTACAAATTACCATGATACACTTCATTAAATCCTAGTCCATCACTCAAACCACTGTACTTCACTGATTCTCCTAAGAAGCTGTATTGTATGACAAAAACTGAGGTCTTCTTTTATCTACAAAGAAGTTGCTGTCACACATCCACGTGTGACAAAGGAAGAGAATGAAAATCCAGGTCATGGTTTACAAAGGCAATAAATGTTCTGCAATTTCCATTCTTGCCTGTTACAAAATAAGACTACAATGAGGGAAACTCAGGTTCAGTCCTCACTCAGTTCCAGAGCTCATTGGTGTCCTGTTATGCCTTCCCAAACTGACCTGTCTCACAGGGTTGTTGTTGAAACTGGAGCAGGGGAATAGAACAATGCACCATCATCCCAAGTTCTTTGGAGGAAGAATGACATTAGAACAAGTGACCCACAGTGGCAGCAGAGGAAATGCAGACAGGCATGGTGGTAAAGAAATGGCAACAGGTAAGGGTTTTTTGAAAATTCATATTATTTATTTATTTATTTATTTAGGTATTTATACCCCACCCTTCAGCCCTAATGGCTCTCAGAGCGGCTTACAATTATTATTTTTAATCAGACAGTTCCCTGCCCTCAGGCTTACAATCTAAAAGACACAAAACAAAAGGAGAAGGGAATGGTGGAGGGAAAGGAGAAGGGAAATATTAACCTCATTATGTCCCAACTCTGGTACGGGATGTACTGGACATCATCCAGACATGATGATTCCAGTACAGGGCGGGCAGGTAGGCAGGAGAAGGGGAATGGGCCTTTTGGCCCATGCAGACAAGGCCTTATTTTCACACTTGTATACCATGATGGCTACTGTCGTCAGTGGTTTTGAAACAAGATGAAATACAGCTGGCCTTCCATATCTGTGGCTCTGACATTTGCAGATTTGATTATCTGCAGATTTGATTACTATGTTCTCTCTAGGAATCTCTAGGTCCTCTAGTGCAATTCTGCCAGAAGTTGACCATACAGTTGCACTGGAGGACCTAGAAATCACTCTAGAAAACATTTCTCTAGGCATCTGTAGGTCCTCCAGCATGACTCTATAGTCAACTTCTGGCAGATGTTGGCCACAGCATTGCACTGGATGGCCTAGAGATTCCTAGAGAGGTGTTCTCATGGGTAAAAATATTAGTGGCTTTTTATTTGCCATTTTCCTATTTTCATGGGGGCCCTGTGCACCTAATCCCAGCAATTGTGGAGAGCCCACTGTATATTTGTTGAGGAAAATTAGTCTAGAAGAGGTGTAGCTATTTGGAAAGGACAACATGAAGGAAATCCCCTCCGGACATGAATTCTGCCTCCTAATGATATTTTCCTCCAATCTCCATGTTTCTAGCATTCCATAGAGTGAGACAACTGGAAGTCAACTCTTACATTTGCTGTGTTACCATTCCTTTGGTAACTTTGCCTACCCTTTTTCTTTGGATGACCAAACTATAGTTTTAATGCTCCAGCAAAGCGAAGTTACTGCAATGCCAGAGATACGAGGAGCAGAATTCTTATATAGAGGAAGAGGTAACATACCACCATTTGCCTCCCCATGGCTAAACCCCTGCAAACAACTGACTCATAATGATTGAAATGATTGGTCTGTCCAGACTGAGGATGGGCAACCTTTTTCTTCCAAGGACTGCATTCATTTAGGAGTTATCTGTCTCAAGCCTCTTACCAGTGGTAGGTAGTGCTGAAAGCAGCGGAAGGTGGTGGTAAAGCCAATTTTAATTCCTCTTTCTTCACCCCATTTCTCTTTTCTTTTCTTTTTTTTAACTGTCTTCTGTCTTTCTCCCTCGCCTTCACCATGCAACAGACAGAGAGACAAATTATTCCCGCCAGAGATCCCAACAGATCTTGCTCAGAGGGCTTTTAAAATTGGGCAACCATTGTCAATACTTGATCTAAGCCAATATTTTTTTCTCCTTTTCCCTATCCCATCCCTTTCTCCTTTGGTGTCATATCATTTTAGAGTATAAGCCTGAGAGCAGAAACTGTCATGTCTTGTTCTTATTGATATGTATTCTGTTCTAAGATCCTTTCCAGTGGCTGAGTGGGTCAGAAATGTTACAGAGAAAAAATAAACAACACGCTACCTACTGATCCTTTTTCTTCTGGGTTACATCTTTAAGAGCTAAGACCAAGTGTTAGCAGAAGTCTGATACATGTTGCAGCTCATGCATATGCAAAACTTTTAGTCAAGGAGGCAAAATAATGACCCAAACTGAGATGTTCTGCACTGAATGCAGAATTTTACCATCAGGTTATGGACAATAGATACCAAGGTTCCCAAAACTCTGATTTGTTGTTGTTGTGTGACTTCATGTCATTTATGGTCACTCTAAGGTGTTTTCTTGGAGAGATTTGTTCAGAGGAGATTTGCCTGAGGCTGAGGGGGTGTTACTACCCCAAAGTCATCCAGTGGGTTTCCACGGTCAAGTGGGGATTGGAACCCTGGTCTCCCAGAGTCATAGTCCAATACTCAAACTACACCATGCTGGCTCTTGACTCTCATATTGGACCCAAATGCTGATTTACTAGAAAATCTATTTTTAAACCCAGCTTCAAATATATTCTGATTTGTTCTCAGTTCTCCATTGTTCATTCTTTCTCCAGACCATGAGAATTCATTTATCCATCCTCCTAGAGATGGATGAGAATTTCATTCCATTTGTTATATGATAAGAATTTATCAAACAATTGCAAATTTATTCATGAACTTAAAATGTTGGTTTTTTTAAAAAATCAAGTGTGCAAGAAAGTTAAACTGGTTGATTCACCCATCGCTCACATACAGCTGAGTGCTCAGCTCTTAACATCTGGGTTTGAATCCCAATGTATTCAGCTATGTTTGTAAAGCTGAGTTAGAGTTGCCACCTTTTTTTCTGACAGGTTCCACATGTTTTAACCGCTATAGGGCTACATACATTCCATGCTGGGAATAGCTCTGTCTATTTAATTTGGCAAATGTAGATGGATGAAAATTTCACTGAGTTAATTTTTGATAGGAATTTAGAGAAATATGCAAATTTCTTCTTCAAGGAAGCAGAAGGCATTTCAGATTTAAAAAATGATTACAGGGAAAATTAAAGTTGGCAGACACGCCTATATTTTCATCCCTTTCTCAATTATGATTATAGCCATAACTTCTTCCTGTGTAGTTTTCATTCTCCTCTGAAGATCTCAGGAATTTTCACAATTGGTCTTGCGTGGCATTAGCCACAATGGCTCCCTTGATCACGAATCACAGAATCATAGAATCCTAGAGTTGAAAGAGACCGCAAGGGCCATCCAGTCCAACCCCATTCTGCCATGCAGGGACGCTCAATCAAAGCATCCCCAACAGATGGCCATCCAGCCTCTGCTTAAAGACCTCCCAAGAAAGAGACTCCACTACTCTCCTAATGTTTAGGTGGAATCTCTTTTCCTGTAGCTTGCATCTAAAAGGAACAGTTTGGGAGGTTAATGGAGCAAGGATTTCAGCAAGGAACTAGTGGCCTGATGAATGCTTTTAAGATGGCCATCTATATGGAAAAGACAGCTTGTTGTTGTTGTTGTGTGCCTTCAAGTCATTTCTGATGTATGGCAATCCTAAGGCAATCTATCATGAGGTTTTCTTGACAAGATTTGTTCAAAGAAGGTTTGTCATTGCCTTCCCCTGGAGCTGGAGCGTATGACTTGTCCAAGGTCATCCAGTGGGTTTCATGGCCAAGCTGGGAATTGAACCCTGGTCTCCATAATCATAGTCCAACACTCAAACCACCACACTATGCTGGTCTTGCTTGGAAAATAAATGCATGGAGACACAAATATAATCTGACTGAAGATATGAGAACTGCCTTCCTTTGGAAGTTTAAGCAGAGAACTAGGGAAGGGGAGCTAGCCAGTGATTCTTTGGAATATGGAGTCTCCCTTGTTTCTGCCGTGGATTCTCATCCCTTTCTTTTCTCAAAGACTGTTTCCAACTATGGTTTTCTGGAATCTAATAACATAGGTTTTTGTAATATTGCGAGCTTATACAGATTCCCACAGAAGTCCATGATGGCTTGGTCACTGTCTCATCTGGCCAATTGATAGGAGGTTTTCTTTAAAAAAAGAAATACTAAGCCTAACATTTATTGTGATGGTGGTGTGCCTTCAAATCATTTCCAATATATGGCAAACCTATCACAAGATTTTCTTGCCATCCTCAGGCTGAGAGTATGTGACTTGCTCAAGGTCACCCACTGTGTCTCCATGGCTGAGTGGAAATTTGAACCTTGGTGTCCTGGAGTCCTAGTGCAGCACTTAACCCACTACACCACACCGTCTCTCTAGCCTTAAATGGATTATAATTAAACTATTTTAGCAATAAGCTAAATCCTAAAACCAGAGTGATTTTTAAAACTCATTGCTATTTGGCTACATTCAGAACCCTTGCCACTGGTGGGTTCTGTGTGAATGACGTGATGGATCCATTCCAGGTTACAATCCAAATGTTAAAGAAGCCATCCAAGGGGCTGAATCCCACCCTCAAAATAGGTTCAGCCCCTTGGATGGCTTTGAACTAAACCTCAAGAGGAATGCAGTGACCTGCTGGTGTGAGAGCCACCAGGGGCCACTCTATCAGATACTATTGTATTTAGCTAAAGACAGGTTATGATGCTTGGCCTTGAATGGTTTCTGTGGTGGAAATGTTCATTACCAGATGAAGGTAGTGCATGAAGACCTTTCTTCCCCTCTACATTTGCTGCCTTCCAAGTTGCACTGAGCTTCGTCTTACTTGGGGTTAGGAATCAAGGAGAACAGCAGCGTCCTCATCTCTGTTCTATATCCCATCTATCCACCTCTTGTTTGAACATCTGCCAAAAATAAGTCAGAAATATTCTAAATTTGTTATGATGGCACAAAGGCAATGATTACATTCCCTAGCCCTCTGGTTCCCCTGGAGGAACAGTGTCCATCATTGTCAGTGGCAGGATACTGTTGGCCTTGGGGGAGTGGATTCACATCTTCTTACATAACCCTCCTAGAACAAACACAATGACAGCATGCCTCCACTTTGGGTGATATCCAAGTTCCCAAAAGATCTCCAAACATCTTTGGATGGAATACTGATAAATTTAGGGCAATCATTATCAGCAGATAAAGCCACCTCTGGAAAGAAACAGGATTGCTCCTTAACAGCTACGTGGAAACAATGGAAGCTATAAAAACAATGTCCTTTGCTTTGTTTCGAAGAGGGGGAACCACATTCACCTGATATTTATCAGGTGCTAAATATCATTTTCCACAGAAAGAGACTATGTGGGATCTTGAACCACAAATGAAGTACGCTGGTGGAACAAGCCAAGGATATGTGGTTAGCAATGTGTGTGTGTATTCAGAAGTAGCTCTGGTTGACCATACGGCAAAATGCAACGAAATTCTAAATCCACAAAAGAGCGATACCTTTATGCTGAAGATTAATCATACAAGCTTTCAAATTTTTACTGCCTCTTCATCAGGCAAAGATGTTAAAAATCATACAGGAGAAAAAAAAGTTAAGATGTTAAAGTCACAGGACTACATTCTGTCTCAGATGTTGTTGGCTAAGATGGTACTGTGGGATTTCAGTGCAGGCAGAGGCTAGTCCATATGAGGACCAGGGTCAAAGAACAATGAAAGATAGATAATAAAATTTGAAAATGACCTGTACTAACATCTGCACAAAACTCATCACTGGGAAGCTGTATTCAGTTCGCTGGGGCACAGTGTGGAACAAGTCTGAATTAAAGCCTTTACCAGAGTCTGAAATAAACTGCTGTGGTTAAAAAAAATGGATACCATTATCTGATTATGTGAATGTTCATCTTCTCTCTTGGTAGAAGGGACATTAGTACCTTGGAAGCTTGGTGGTGTCCATCTCCATGCCACACCCTGCTGTGTTCCCACCCATAAATAGTTTGAAACTTATTTTTTTAAAAGGCACCAAATGGCACCCATGCCTTCTTCCGACTCAGCTCTTGTTTTTTAAAAATATGTTTCCTATGCCTACAATGGCCTGGGGGAGAGTATAAAAACATTGCAAAAATTATCTTGATTCTTTCCAGCTGGTGCAGACAGTCATTATTAAGCAAAATTTAGCAAAAGAAAATAAAGAAAAAGCTTTTTAAAAAATCTGGGAATGCTGACGGGTTTTAAATTGTTCTGTTGTAAAGCAAAGAGAGGGCCATATGAGTAGTACAAAAGTGATGTGAGATTAAATTTGTGAGTAAGCGAATGCTATTTTGAAATAACGGAGGCAATTCCAGACTCTGCTCAGGTTTCATCTATAAAGTATACTGTGAGCTGTGTTTCTTATTCCATGAGATGATAGGATTTTCGCTTAGGACCTCTTTAAGTGGGAGACAGTTTCATTTTTAGTAACATGGAGCATGTTGGGGAGAGACTGTCAACTGGATTGGAACAGAGCAATGGGGAAAGGGTG
The DNA here is from genome assembly GCF_019175285.1 of Sceloporus undulatus. Taxonomy (NCBI): domain Eukaryota; kingdom Metazoa; phylum Chordata; class Lepidosauria; order Squamata; family Phrynosomatidae; genus Sceloporus; species Sceloporus undulatus. The sequence continues at coordinate 177,047,466 of NC_056523.1, read as the reverse complement.
TTTAATGTTAGTTGTTGTTTTGTGGTTCTGTGTCTTCAAGTCATTCTGATTTATAATATCATGGGGTTTTCTTCGGGGGGAGGGGGGTTGTCATTGCCATCCTATGAGGCTGAGAGTGTAACTTGCTCAAGGTTTTAAAATCATAGAATTGGAAGAGACCACAAGGGCCATCCAGTCCACCATCCCCCTGCCATGCAGGAATATACAATCAAAGCAGCCCCGACAGATGGCTATCTAGCCTCTGCGTAAAAACCTCCAAAGAAGGAGATTCCACCACTCTCTGAGGGAAGATGTTCCACTGTCAAACAGCTTTTACTGTCAGAAAGTTCTTCCTAATGTTGAATTTTATCTCTTTTCCCGTAGTTTGAATCCATTGCTCCATGTATTAGTCTCTGGAGAGGATAGCTTTCTCCATCTTCAATATCATATCCCTCGAAATGTTTAAACATGGTTATCATGTCACCCCTTAACCTTCTCTTCTCCAGGCTAAACGTACTCAGTTCTCTAAGTCACTCATGGTAAGGCATGGTTTCCAGACCTTTCACTGTTTTGGTCGCCCTCCTGTAAACACGCTCCAGCTTGTCAACATACTTTTTGAATTGTGGTGTCTAAGATTGGACACAATATTCCAGGTGAGGTCTGACCAAAGCAGAATAGAATGGCACTATTAGTTGCCTCAGTCTAGACACTACACTCCTCTTGGTGCAACCTAGGGATCATATTGGCTTTTTTAGCTGCTGCATCACATTGTTGGCTCATGTTCAGCTTCTCCACACTGTTCTTTCATCCATTGGAGTGGAGAAGTATTTCCCTCTCCCACAATTGACAAATAGCAGACAGGGAGGGAATTTTGAGGAAGGATTCTCCCACAACTGTTGCTTCAATCCAGTTGGTAGCCTCTCTCCCTCCATTTAATTAAAAAAGAAAATGCCAAATAAGCTGCTTAGGCTCTCTTCCACACTACAGCATTATGGTGTTTTGATTCTATATTAATTGCTATGTCAACATCCTGTGGAATCCTGGGGGCTTGCAGATTGGTCAGAGGCAACAGAGGAGATCCTAGGTCTGTGATGGCGAACCTATGGCATGCGTGCCACGGGTGGTGCGCGACACCATTTCGCCAGGCACAGGGTGAGGGAGAAGGCAGAAGAGGCACACGCGTGCCCGTTTTACCTCCTGTCTGCTATTTTCAGGCCTCCCTGAAAAACGCACTCAGCACGAGCCAGAGGCTCGTGCATCTGGCTCCTCCTCCCACCCTTCTTCCTCCCCGCCGGCTTCCCTTTCCTCCACATGAATGGGCCCCTTGGAGTCCATTCAGGCGGAGGAAAGGACCGAGGAGGAGAGGGCGCAGGCGCCTCCTCCTGCTCCCCGCAGGGCTTTGCCAGACCTGAGGTGCCCTTTGGAGGACACCACAGGTCTGGTGAAGCCCCTCAGAGAGGAGCAGAGGCCATGGGCTTCCTCCTCTTCCTCCCCGCGGAGCTTTGCCAGACCTGAGATGTCCTTCAGAGAACACCTCAGGTCTGGCAAAGCCCTGAGGAAAGGAGCTGGGGCCACGGACCTCCTCCTCCTCCTCCCCGCGAAGCTTCGCCAGACCTGAGGTATCCTTTGGAGGACACCTCAGGACTAGCAAAGCCCTGAGGAAAGGAGCAGGGGCTGTGGGCTTCTTCCTCCCCGTGGGGCTTTGCCAGACCTGAGGTGTCCTTTGAAAGGCACCTCAGGTCTGGCAAAAGCCCCTCAGAGAGGTCTGGCAAAGCCCTGAGGAGAGGAGCAAGGGCTGCGGGCCCGTTGCTTCTGCCTCCCACAGGCCTTTACTGGTCCCCAGCTGTCTCTGAGAGACAACTGGAGGCCAAGGGAAGGGCAGGAGGAGCAGGCGCACGCCTGTCACCCCTCCCCCAATTTCCCTCGACTTCTAACTGTCTCTCAGAGACAGCTGGAGGCCGGGAAAGAGCGTGGAGGAAAGCCCTGTCTCAGAGGCCCTGTCCCGGAGGGTGGAAACCCCACCCCTGGAGGTTGGAAACCACGCCTCTGGCACACAGCACCACCCCCAGATGGCAGAAGCTCCACCCCCAGCATGGCGAACTGAAAAGGTTCGCCAGCATTATCCTAGGTAGAGGTCTCTCAGATCCCAAGGTTCCATAGGATGGAATAATGGCCAAGTGGAATCATAGCACTATCATTATGTAGTGGAAAAGGGCTCCATGTCATGTATAGCTTGGGCCCTGTCAGCTACATAACCCACAAAATGTAATCCTTGAAGCTTGTCTTCTCGTAGTTTACTGCCACCCTACAGAAATAAAGCACTTTGAAACCACTTTAACTTCCATGGCTCAATGCTATGGGGTTCTGTGATTTGTAGTTTGGTGGGGCATCAGATCTCTCTGACAAGAAAGGATAAATACTCACAAAACTACATATTCCAGAATTCTGCAGCATTGATCCATGGCAGACTCACCAGTGATGCTTTGATGGTAGAGAGAGGCTGATTTGTTTGGGCTTGCCCCCACAATGCAATTATTCTTTTAAGATAATGGTGCTGCAGTTTTGCCCATCCAAATGTTTGGGACTGCCGTTCCCAGCATTCCTGCCACTGGCCATGTTGCCTGCTGGGACTTCATGTCCAAAACAACTGGAGGACCAAAATTTCACAGCCACTCTTAAATCACATAGTGCCTTTGGCAGCAAATATGGAGGGGATATGCCTCCAGAGCACCAGCCTCCCCCTTATTCTCAGGAGGGGGCTGTTCCTTTATGAATTATCTCACCCAAATGTCTAATTAAACAAGCTGTGCCAGGAGACAGACTATGCATTTCAAGGCGCTTGCCTATAGAATGACTGCGCCATTCTCTCCTGTGGTGTGTGTATACTTTGTTGTTTTAATGCACTATTATCTTTGGTCAAACAAATTCCACAGGCTTATGTAAAACAAACAAAACATTTTTTTAAAAACATCCCTCAACCTTGAAAGATGACAGGCTAATATAATTAATCTGCACATCACTGGCAACATAGCTCTGTCATACCCTCTTCAGCATTTGAAAAGGCTGTTGTCTGTCTCAGGGTGCATCTTCACTGCAGAAATAATCTGGTTTGACAAAGCGGTGTCAAACCGGATTATTTCTGCAGTGAGGACACAGCCTCAGGCCCCAATCGACCAGACTCATTTGTAAAATGGGAACATGGATGGTTGGAGGTGAGCTAACCTCTCTTGCATAGCATGGCTGCCATGAGATAAAGCAAGCCCATGAGGGCCCAGGACTGTGTATCACAGCCTTCTGTCTACGTTATTATGAGGCAATTTGCCCTGGACATCTGGACCATCCATGGCATTTTGGTGATTGCGTCAGACTAGGGGTCCTTTCACACCACACAAATATAATGCTATATTCCACTTGAACAGCTGTGATTTATAGGCCTGTTACAGACTGCCAAAATAAAGCTGCTTTGGGCCTCTCTGGAGGTATGCTGTTTAAATGATGCATGCATCCTAAGAATCCGGAAGCTGCACTCCAATGCTTAGGAATGGAGTGTGGCTTTGGCACGACCTCTCGACTCTTAGAACCCATGCATCATTTAAATAGCACACCTCCAAAGAGGCCCGAAGCAACTTTATTTTGGCAGTCTGTAACAGGCCAAAGTTTGATCACAGGCACCAGAGCAGCTCCCTGGCTGAGAATTCTCAAGGCCTCTCCCTCAACTTCACATCCCAGGATTCCATGGGATGTTGCCATGGCAGTTGAACTGGCATCGTAACACTATAATTGCATGTTCTGAATGGGCCTCAGGATATGACATCTAGACACCCCAAGGCTGTTTTGGCACTGCAGAAATAATTCAGTTGGACATCACTTTTAACTGCCGTGGCTCACTGCTATGGAACATTGGGAATTATAGTTTTGTGAGACATTTAGCCTTCCCTGTCAGAGAGCTCAGGTACCACAACAAACTAGAAAAACCACAATTCCATAGCACGGAGCCATGGCAGTTTAAAGTGATGTCAAACTGGATTATTTATTAGTGCAGATACAATCTATCTAAATATTCATTGTACTACAGCTGGACACTTGACTTTTTCCTGTTTTATTTTTTGATTGCTGGGGCAGGATCTCCTTCTCCTTGTTCCTGGGGCAAAGCACCTCTCCCTGGGCATAAAAACACAACAATTTCCTACTCTTTGATGACATTCCACATCAACAGTCTAATGAAATCACCTCACTGCTTAATGGGAGGGCCAGCCCATTTGGGTTAATAAAATCTATGCCCAATCAATAATAAAATCACTAAAATGGGAGCCCTGTGTGGATTTGTCTGTTTTGTGCTTTGCTTGCTTTGTGATGGTGTTACCATCCAAGGTTTTGTAAACTCTGGGGGCCAAATTTTCTCACATATAGCCAAACCTGTCATGGTCTACACCATCTCAAGAAAACAAAATGGAAATCTACCCCCAGTTTTGTAAAAGCTCCGTTTGGTAGAAAGCTGTGCAGGAGATTCACTTTATTTCAAAGTGGAAACCTTGCTCCAGGAGGTTTCCAGGAGCAGCAGTTCTTTATCTGACTAAAAATTAAAAATCAATAGGGGCATCCAAGGTAGTCCACGACCTACAAAAACAGCCTGCTGGGCCCATGCACCTCGCAGGCAGTGTGATTTTGACCCCGGATATAACACAACTCAGCTGCATCCTCTGCAGTGCCTGCTTTGTGTTCAGTGGCTGCTGGAATAGCAGGAGGTCCAGCTGAGCACTAGGGGGACATCTTGCTTTGTGAAGTATCTGTCTGACCTCAGGTGAAATGGATGGAATTAAAGAGGGCGAGGTTGCACAACTAGCAATGCAGAAGAAATCCCAGATGATACAAGAGGATGCACATCCCCTTGTACATAACACAGGGCCAGCCCTACTCTTAAACAGAGCAAAGTGACCACCTGCAGGCTTTGGATTCCATGAAAAGTGCAGAAGTTCCCTGTACTTTTAACAGATGTTTAAAAGAGGGGATTTCAGCAGGTGTTGCTTGTCACACCACTAGGTAAGAAGTAACACCTACTTAAATTCCCTCTGCAACCAACTGAACTGAATCTAGAAACTTCAGAGGCAAATTGGTCTTGGATTTGGTCATCTCCCCCCATGTCACACGCTGCAGTAGTAAGGGAAGGTACGTTGAAAATGAAACACAAATGGTACTTGATTCCCATACAGATTTCAAGGATTACAAAGAACACTTTACCAAAGCATTGCAGGAGATGTACAACCCCAGGGTCATGTGCTCACATGTGGCTGGGAATGTCCTAAAATAAAAGCATTCTGGAATGATGTTTTAAAACAGATCTCTCATATTACTAACCAATCTGTTGGTTTCTGCCAGGGTCCTTTATTGTTGAACATTTTAAATATTATTAAACAAAGGCAATATCCATTTGAAATAGGTACAGACATTTAATCTCATTTCTAATAGCAGCAGCCAGAATGGAAATTATGCAATGCTGGAAGACTGAAAATCTCAAGTTGGAAAGCTGGCGGAGAAGGGTGTGGGACCTTTGGTTGATGGACAAACTCTCATGCAACATTCAGTCCTGTACTAATTATAAGAAAAACACCACTTTCCAAGATAACTTGTCTGTGTTGATGATATAAACACTAATATACATCAACTGAAACCCCTGGCTTCTCGTGATGACTGTTGAAAAGACATGTTGAATCTTGACCACCTCGTTCCAAGTTCATGTCCAGAGACAACTACCTGTTAATAAGCGTTTTACATGATTGTACACTCCTGCAACTGCGGCAATCTAAATATAATGGTTGGCTGACTTTTCCTATAGAGCAGTGGTCCGCAAACTGTGCCCTTTAAGAGAGTTTGGACTTCAGCTCCCAAAAGCCTCAACCATGTTGGTCAATAATCTGGGATTCTGGGAGCTAAAGTCTAAAATCCCTTAAAGAGCAGGGATTTCACACCCAAAAGCTTTGCATTGTTTGTACTGTTTATCGGTATGGATTTTGTTTTTGTGCAAGGAGAGAAACTCCAGGCATTTCCTCAACCCAGGAAACAAACAAGCAAACAAAAATCATCTGCCTATGAATAGTGTCATTTTGCTTCGGCCAAACAAATAAAGCAAAAACGGCAATTAATTGGGCATATGATTATCACACACAATTGCACAAATAAAGTGATATCGGAAATGCATTGTCGTTGAAATCCCAATAGTAAAAAGGTGTGCGTTAATGCTTCTTTGTGACCACTTTAATGGCGGGTTTTGTGTGACGTCGTGTGAAATCGTTTCACGTAATTACACAATTTTCCTAGGATATTCACAAGATAAACTCCCAATCTCCTTTGTGTGATAAACTTGAGAGCCAAAGCCATTTTGTCTATCCATTTGCACCAAGACCATCATCTGCCATGTTGTCTCAGCTGAGCCCTATCTTGAGGAAAATGTTATGAGCAACACCTGCTGACATTCCCTTTGCTGTGCTGTGTGTTGTGTGCCTTCAGGTAGTTTCCAATTTATGATGATCCTAGGGCAGCCCTATCGTAGGGTTTTCTTGGCAAGATTTGTTCAGAGGAGGTTTGCCATTGCCTTCCCCTGAGGCTGAGAGCTTGTGGCTTACCAAAGATCATCCAGTGGGTATCCTGGATGAGCAGGGATTCAAACACTGGTCTCCAGAGTCATAGTCCAATACTCAAATTATTATGGCGGGTTGCTACACAACCATTAAAGGCACAGGAGCCCTCTGCAGTTTTCACTCTGGAAATCTATTAACCTACTCAGTTGAGAGCAGGATCTTTTGACCTCTACCTTTTCTTTACTGATAGCCTTACCTAGTGTAAAGTTTGTCCATGTGCAGCAGCAGTTCAGTTACACAAATTCTTTACCTCAAGGCAAAATCATAGTTGGGACATGTATTTTTCGAAAGCATTTGCACTGAAGTATGTGTGTTCTTTTAGCACAGGGTGAGTACTCTGTGGCTTGGGAAATTACTTTTATGAGTGTAAATTGTGTAATTTCTTATAGAGACCCTGCTTCCAGCAACTCATGGCTGTTTGTTACTCCCAAAATTGTTTATTTATTTGATTTATATTCCACCTTTCTCTCACAAATAGTGTACAAGGCACCTTACAATAATCCAAAAAGATGCCACTAAAATATTAATTTACAAAAGTTAAAAAGGAATGCAATGTCTGTATTAAAACAGTTAAAAACTTTAAAACATATTCAAAACATAATTTCAATAAAAAATTAAAACTTCACACCACTTACACACATACTACAGTCCACATTTAGAATTAGAATTCAGAGATCAAAACCCTGCCTAAATAAAAACATCCAGAAAACTTATCCAGGGGTGACTTTGGGGGCAGCAATGTTGGCCAGATGGCAAAATACAGTATCATTCAAAATCAACAAAATTGGACCAATCCAAAATGCACACTATACATGTTACAAGCATTCAAAGCTCCACTGGTGTGTAGGGTATGCTAACACTATCCACCTGGCAATAGCATTGTCTAGCCCACATTTTATTAGCTGTTTTGCAAGAATATCATGGGAACATTATCAAAGGCCTTCCTGAAATCAAATTATGCTAAATCAAAAGCATCCCCTTCATTTACCAAGCTTGTAACTTTCAGAAACAGAGATAAGATTAGTCTGGCATGACTTGTTTTTTATGTCAGGCTGACTGCACAGTAATTATTGGCGTTCTCTTTTTTCACCTTGTTGAAGATGGGGGGACATTTGCCCTCCTCCAGTCTGGTGGGACCTCTGCCAGGAATTCTCAAAGAAGTGGTTCTGAGATTACTTCTGCCAGTTCTATTAATATCCTTGGATACAGTTCATATGGCCCTGGAGACTTGAATTGAGGCCCAAGACAGACGGGAGGGATGGGGGCGTGTCCGCGGTGATTCTAGGGTTAAAGAGCATGCAGCAACCGCACACTCCCGAACCCTAGTCTGTATGGACGACACCATCATGGCAGCCTCCCATCCATACGGGGCTGCCATGATGATGCAAGCGCGGCGCTGCATCTGCATGTTTGGGCGCTGCGCTTGCATCATTGACGTGACACAGTGCACAATGATGCATTGGTGGCGGTGCCCACGTGCACCAGAAAGAACCCACACTATTTGGTTTCTGCAGGCTCCCTCTGCTGGGAAAACAAGCAGCTCCAGACCACTCCTTTAGGATGGTCTGTCGAGACCCTAATTTAGAGTAGTATTCCTGTACTACCTCTTTACCTATTCCATTTCCCCTACTGTATCATCTGCTCCATTTTTCCCAGGTTGAGCATTGTTCTCTTTTTTGGAGAAGACCAAGGCAAAGAAGGTGTTAAGTAGTTCTACCTTTTCTCTGTTCCCTGTTAGCTTTTCACCGTTTTCTCCACGCTGCAGCCCTACCATTTCGTATGGATGTAACAAAAAAAAAAAATTTCTTTAAACACCTCCATTTCCCCTCATCATTGGAACTGGTTGTAATTGTGCCTGTAATATTTCACTTTTAAGAAATCCCCACGCATCAGTTCTCTTTGAGAGAGAACTCTCTTCTCTTCTCTTTTAGTACCCTGATTATAGGATCAACCCCCCCCCCCCCTTATTTCCCCAAGTTTACTGAAATCAGTTCTCATAAAGTCTAAAATGTGTCTATGCTTAGCTTCTCTTTTCCACTGTATAACAAACTCCAGGTGAACACAGTCATTCCCACCTAAGAATCCTGCCACTTCCATTAACTAATAATAAATAATAAAGTTTTTATTTGTACCCCGCTCCTTCCCAAGATCAGGACGGCTTCCAATCAGACAATTAAAACAAAATAAATACATATACATAAAACAACCAAATACAATAAAAACAGGCTAAAATGCCCCATTAGCCCAACCTCTTGGCCACGAAAGAGGAGGGAGGCCCACAGGATTTTTAGTCGGGGAATGCCTGTTGGAACAGGAAGGTTTTCAGGTCCTTCCTGAATTGAACCGGGGTGGTAGTCGAGCGGAGCTCAGTGGGCAGCGTATTCCAAAGGGCTGGGGCAGCGGTGGAAAATGTCCTCCGTGTGGTGGAGGATAATCTAGCCCCAGGCACCTTCAGTAATTGCTGCCCAGACGTTCTGAGGATGCGAGGCGGAATGTACGGGGAGAGGCGGTCCTTTAGGTATCCTGGGCCTAAGCCATTTAGGGCTTTATAGGTAATCACCAACGCCTTATATTGAGCCCGGAAGCGGATGGGCAGCCAATGGAGATCTTTCAATACCGGTGTTATGTGGCTGGTCCTGGAAACGCCAGTGACCAGCCGGGCTGCCATGTTCTGCACCATTTGCAGCTTCCGAGTTTGGTATATGGGTTGCCCCATGTAGAGTACATTGCAGAAATCCAATCTCGAGGTTACCAGAGCATGTACAACAGTTTCTAGGTCCCTCTGGGCCAGGTATGGGCAAACTACAGGCCCAAACAGACAGGCCAAAATAAAGCTGCTTTGGATCACTCTGGAGGTATGCTGTTTAAATGACACATGCACCTTAACAGGCCAGAAGCTGTGCCAAAGCTGCGTTCTAGTCCTTAGGACTGGAACGTGGCTTTGATGTGGCTTCCAGCCTCTTAGGACGCATGCAGCATTTAAACAGCATACCTCCAAAGTGACCTGAAGCAGCTTTATTTTGACCTGTCTGTTCAGATCTCAAACAGTTGATCCCCTTGTTGCCTCTTCCACTTGCTGGGCAATTAAATTGTCTGCAAGGGGAATACGGAATTTGTTGGACCTTTCATTTTTGGCAGAATTTGATTTCCAGCAAATGTCAGTTGAAATCACCCATCCTCACCCATGTGTGGTCATCTGTTCCAAGAAGTTATCATCCAAGTCCTCAGTCTGGCTTGGGGCTCTGTAGTAAATCCCCACAGTGATATCACTGTTGTTTCTCTGCCCCTTAATTTTTACCTAGATTCTCTCAACCTGGCTTCCAGGATTTAAGTAATGGATATCTTCACAGATGTAAATATCCCTGACACATCTGCCAGACTTTCTGTCCCCAAATAAGGCAGGAGGCAGGTTGTGAAGGGGAAACTGAGGCCACTAAGCAAAGATTTTCTGCATATGGTAGACTAAGGAGTTTCTATGTACTATGGTTCTGAAGTTTTGTTTAAGAGAATGTGGGCCATGCCTACTGAAAACGTAGCAGTGAATTCAGTGGCTGGAAAAGATTTAAAATAGTTAGGAAAAAAATCTGCTGTGCCCTACATAGCTGCTTGCTCCCCATGCCTTGACTAGCAAAACCAGAGTAAAAACTATTCAGCAAAATAAAATTTGCAGAATAAATTATGCAGAACCAACATGCAAATTTGTTGAATATGGGTTGCCAAGTGCCACTTTAGTCCATAGAGAATTTGAATAGCCTAAGTACAGAATTATCTCATACAGTATATGCATTCACACACACATACAAAACACAAAAACACACACATCTATATGGCTCACATTGCATACACATAGGCCTAACCAGACTGTACCAGTATCAGCTCATGCACTATTAGCTAGCTCCCTGTCCCCACACTAGCTATAAACTTAGTAACAGGTTTTCACTTTTCTCCATACCAATCCTTTCCTTCTCTGCCCTAATGTCTTTCCTAGTTCTCTCATATTTCTGGCAGTGAACAAAAATGAAGAAATACTGTGCAGAATTGGCTGTCTGCATGCTATCAATCAGGTGACATCTCTCCAGAAAACACATCTCTTTGAAACATGCCCTGGAAAAAAAAGCCATTAGATATAATTATCTGAAAATGTTTTTAAAATGCAAAGACACACAGCATTATTTAGCAAGAAAATCTCTGCTTAGAGGCCTCTCCCTTTCACAACCTGCCTCCTGCCTTATCTGGGACAGAAGCCTATTCCCAGAAGACTGGCAGAGCTCAGATTATCTCCCACAGAAACACGCATTGCTGAGTCAGGCCCACCGGGGTTTCATGCTTCTGGTAGAAAAAGAACTGGAGGGGACCTCAATGCAGATGCACAAACTGGTAAACCACCCCCGTCAGCAGGTGCGTCAGTTGGGAATCCTGGACTGAGACCAGGCACCTGAAATGAACTAATGGTGCAACAAGCTGCCTGGTGCTTATTTGTTGTGGTGGGAAGGAGCAGCAGGAACAGTCGGTCACGAGAACAACATTCCCAATGCCTATAAAACCAGAAACTTCTCTGCCAGAGAGCAGAATTGAAAATACAGTTTTCAAGATGCTTTCTGGGTACGTAGATGATATAGGAGAGAAAACATTAATACACATACACATATACATATGTACAATGGGCTTTTCTTATCTGCAGGCTTGCCATCTGCAGATTTGAACTTCTACAGACAGCAAGCCCCATTCATAGGAAGATGTAAACAGTGGGTCTCCAGAAGGATTATATTGGAAGTGGTTGTTTAGCTTATATGATAAGATGACCATGGTCCAAAACACACTGCAGAAATAATCCAGTTTGAGACCGCTTTAACTGCCCTGGCTCAGTGCTAGGGAATCATAGGAACTGTAGTTTATTGTGGCACTGGAGCTGTCTAACAGAGAAGGCTAAATGTCTCAAAAAACTACAGTTCCCAAAATTCCCTAACATCGAGCCAGGGCAGTAAAGCACTCAAACTGGATTATTTCTGCAGTGTGTTTTGGACCCATGTTGGTGGTTTTAACCAAGCTGGTTAAAACAAAAGTGTATAGTTCATAGAGTTCAAAATGATTTTTCCAAATGGGGAAATGGGCATTACAATGGTCAATACAAATCAGTGTAAGCATATGTAAAGTTGATGTATAAAGAGGCAAAAAGTTTAAACTTCACATATACCCTGGTGATGTCCAAACAGATGGCATCTAACTAGAAAAGAGATATGGTTTTCACCATATGTTAACACCATATGTGGCTCCTGTGACAAAAACCCCCACACGTTCCATACAGGGATAATTAGGAAAATAACTTTGTAAACCTTGCTTCTTACAGAATGCCTTTGTACAAATCTATGTTGCCATCAAGCTTGGAATGTGGTATAAAATTCTTCTGGCCACTGTAGTAATACCACATGTGGCAAGTTTAAAATGGCAGCTTCTCAAATTCAGCCAAAGGACATTGGGAGAGGCACTACAGTAGGCAATACCCCCCATGAAAACTCAGTATCTGATAAGTTCTGCTATTAATAAACATATATAGGCCCTCCAACATTTCACAGATGAAAAGGAGAACATGGAAGGGTCAAGCAACATCAGAGTGGGGTCAATATGAAGAACATTATAAATGGGGAAGAACACACAAGCTAGGAGAGACCACAGCAGTTTGCTTTTGCCTAAGCCTACTGGGAAGGCCAAGGTTCCACTGTCTGTTGGGTTAACTGAGTCCAAACTACTGTTGCACTTTGAAGTAATTAAAGCAATTTGAAGTAATTAAAGCAATATGAGGGTAAAGAGGGAGTGTGAAGGGGGGGCGAGAAATTGGGACATTTTTAAAGCAGGTGAAAAAGTGGAAAAACAAAAGATGAATCTGGACTGTCCCTTCCAAATTGGAACAATTAGAGTGTATGCATTGTTGTTTCCAAGTCATTTTTGACTTATGGTGACCCATAGGGTTTTCTTAGCATGTTTCTTCAGAGAGAGTTTGCCACTGCCATCCTCTGAGGCTGAGAGCATGTTACTGAGATCATGAGGTCACTTAGTGGGCTTTTATGCTCAAGTGGCAATTGTAACCTGATATCCATAGTCCTAGTCCCACACTCAAGCCACTACAACACATTGGCACTGTCTCTCTCTCTCTCTCTCTCTCACACACACACACAGAATTGGCCATTGGTATTCGCTGGGGTTTGGTTCCAGGACCCCTGTGGATACCAAAATCTGTGGATGCTCAAGTCCCGTTAAATAGTAAAGTGGTGTCCCTTATATAAAATGGCAAAATCAAGTGTTGCTTTTTGGAATGTATATATATTTAAAATATTTTCAAGCCATGGATGGTTGCATCTGTGGATAAAAAATCCAACAGATATGGAAGGCTGACTGTATATCCATCACAATGTCATGCAAAACTATAACCAGGGGGCTGTGCTTGAAAAGTGATTCAAAGTCTCTTCCCACTCTTAAATTCTGTGACTAAGGAGGGCTAAAAAAGTCAGACTGGTTGAGCAAGTTTAGCTTGGCGGCTAGCCTCCATTGTTAGTGAAACTGCAGGCTGATATATTTAATGGCTCTTCTTATCAATGGCCAGGATAGGGATTCATGAGACCAGAAAACAAAAGGGCAGACTGGCATTTTTTGAAGGTAGACACAAAAGAGATTTAGAAAGCTGAATCTGGACTCTGAAAAAGCTGACATCATTCTGGGTGCCAGATGTTCTCAATACGCAAAGCTGGATGCTGTAATATTATCTATACTTAACCTGTATACAGTATTTGTAAATAAACACAAACACTACAAATTGCCACAAACATTTAATGACTTCATTCCACAGAAGAACAAATTTGAGTGAACATCGCACAGTAGATTTTCACGACTCTGAGATCTGAGGCACCTATAATAAAATTTCTAGAAAAATTTCACAGTAAGACTTTGATGAGGCCAGGCAATAAAACAATGGCTTTATCAGGAACAAAGTAAGTGTACAGTAGGAGAAAAACCTAAAGGAAGATGAAAAAGAGTACAGGTAAGGAGAGGGACATGTTCTAGTTAATATCATGATGTTGTTGTATGAGAACATTAGTTACACAAAGGCACACCGGGAAAAGAAGCAAATTAAGAATATCGCTTCTGCAACACAAAAACTGGCAGTTTCCATTAAGGAAGAAATAGGCATAAAGAAAAACATGGTGGTTTTATTAACAACATCAGAGATTAATTTTAGAAAACACACAAAGGTTGCCTATAGAGTCAACAGCATCCAAATTGAGCAGTATAACCCAGAAATAGATGTTTTGGATGTTATTGCCTCTTAAAACCCAGTTTATCTAAGATGGTAACATAAATGGATGGCTTTTATTGCTTTCCATCCCATCTAGTTCTAGAATTCATATTCTTGGGTGGCTACATTTGTGTTTTTCAAAGTAGTTATCTTTTAAGGCCAATAACTGCATGTCTCAGCATTTTATACTCTCAAATTAAGGTGAAATCTTTTGACACCTCCCACCCCATCAGTCTTTACAAACACATAATTACTACTAAGACCAACTGAAAGCAATACTAAGACCAATATGGCCAGCAGCAATGCTGGCTGGGAAATGCTGGCTGGTATAATACAGTGGACCCTTGTTATACGCTGGGGTTTGGTTCCAAGATCCCCCGTGTATAACAAAATCCGTGTATGCTCAAGTCCCATTAAATATAATGACATAGCAAAATGGTGCCCCTAATAAAAAATGGAAAATCAAGGTAAATTTATACTTTTTTGGAACATTTTCAAACTGTGTATGCTTGAATCCGTGTATAAGAAGGGCCGACTGTATTTGACAGTCTATGCTTGCAGGTTTACAGTACTAACAAAAGAAAGATGTGTAAGAAGAAAATGACAATTGAAATAACTGTGTCCTCAACACCAGATGGATGGAACTAGGTTGATCTTCTATTACCATGATGTTTAAGGAGGATGGTATAGCCTTGCAATGCCTTTTTATATGTACAGGAGCACTTAAAAATACTTCTTGCAGTTTTAAGTGACAATCAGTTCTGGAAATCTACCAGCTAATGTTCAAGGTCCCTTTCCCCGTATTTTAGTTAGGAGGGTATGTCTCTACACAACTTAATGTGTCTCTGTGTTTCTCTGCAATATGGTGAAGGTCATAAATTGGAAACCTTTGGAGATAGAATATGGCCCCCGCTTGTCCATTATCTATCCAGCGTCATCTAGGGGGGCCTGAGACAGAGCGCCCTCCCTCCCTAAACTGTCATCTTTCGGCCGTTGAGGGAGGGAGCGGCCGGCCCACGTCATCAGGGGCTGGCCTGAAGACAGAGCGCCTCCCTCCATAACTGTCATCTTTCGGCCGTTGAGGAGAGAGCGGCGGCCCAGCGTCATCAGGGGCTGGCCTGAAGACAGAGCGCCCTCCCTCCTAACTGTCATCTTTCGGCCGTTGAGGGAGAGAGCGGGCCGGCCCAGCGTCATCAGGGGCTGCCTGAAGACGAGCGCCTCCCTCCATAACTGTCATCTTTCGGCCGTTGAGGGAGAGAGCGGGCGGCCCAGCGTCATCAGGGGCTGGCCTGAAGACAGAGCGCCCTCCCTCCATAACTGTCATCTTTCGGCCGTTGAGGGAGGGAGCGGGCGGCCCAGCGTCATCAGGGGCTGGCCTGAAGACAGAGCGCCCTCCTCCATAATGTCATCTTTCGGCCGTTGAGGGAGGGAGCGGGCCGGCCCAGCGTCATCAGGGGCTGGCCTGAGACAGAGCGCCCTCCCTCCATAACTGTCATCTTTCGGCCGTTGAGGGAGGAGCGGGCGGCCCAGCGTCATCAGGGCTGGCCTGAAGACAGAGCGCCCTCCCTCCATAACTGTCATCTTTCGGCCGTTGAGGGAGAGAGCGGGCCGGCCCAGCGTCATCAGGGGCTGGCCTGAAGACAGAGCGCCCTCCCTCCATAACTGTTCATCTTTCGGCCGTTGAGGGGAGAGCGGGCCGGCCAGCGGTCATCAGGGGCTGGCCTGAAGACAGAGCGCCCTCCCTCCATACTGTCAACTTTCGGCCGTTGGGGAAGAGCGGGCCGGCCCGCGTCATCAGGGGCTGGCCTGAAGACAGAGCGCCCTCCCTCCATAACTGTCATCTTTCGGCTTGAGGGAGGAGCGGGCCGGCCCGAGTCTACAGGGGCTGGCCTGAAGACAGAGCGCCTCCCTCACATAATGTCATCTTTCGGCCGTTGAGGGAGGACGGCGGCCCAGCGTCATCAGGGGCTGGCTGAAGACAGGAGCCCTCCTCCCTAACTGTCATCTTTCGGCCGTTGAGGAGGGAGCGGGCCGGCCCAGCGTCATCAGGGGGGCCTGAAGACAGAGCGCCCTCCCTCCATAACTGTCATCTTTCGGCCGTTGAGGGGGAGCGGGCCGCCCAGCGTCATCAGGGCTGGCCTGAAGACAGGACCCTCCCTCCATAACTGTCATCTTTCGGCCGTTGAGGGGAGAGACGGGCCGGCCCAGCGTCATCAGGGGCTGGCCTGAAGACAGACGCCCTCCCTCCATAACTGTCATCTTTCGGCCGTTGGGGAGAGAGCGGGCCGGCCAGCGTCATCACGGGGCTGGCCTGAAGACAGAGCGCCCTCCCTCCATAACTGTCATCTTTCGGCCGTTGAGGGAGGGCGGGCCGGCCCAGCGTCATCAGGGGCTGGCCTGAAGACAGAGCGCCCTCCTCCATAACTGTCATCTTTCGGCCGTTGAGGGAGAGAGCGGGCCGGCCCAGCGTCCTCAGGGGCTGGCCTGAAGCAGACGCCCTCCCTCCATAACTGTCATCTTTCGGCCGTTGAGGGAGAGAGCGGGCCGGCCCAGCGTCATCGGCTGGCCTGAAGACAGGCGCCCTCCCTCCATAACTGTCATCTTTCGGCCGTTGAGGGAGAGAGCGGGCCGGCCAGCGTCATCAGGGCTGGCCTGAAGACAGAGCGCCCTCCCTCCATAACTGTCATTTTCGGCCGTTGAGGGAGAGAGCGGGCGGCCCAGCGTCATCAGGGGCTGGCCTGAAGACAAGCGCCCCCCTCCATAACTGTCATCTTTGCCGTTGAGGGAGAGAACGGCCGGCCCAGCGTCTCAGGGCTGCCTGAAATACAGTGTATCTTAATTGTAGATTTTCTTGTACTGTTATATATTTTCTTGTACACGGCTATGATCTATTTGGAATAGCGGTTATAAAATAAAACATATTATTATATTATATTATTATCCAAACCCACTTGGACAAGTCACACAGTTGCAGCCTTAGAAACCCCTGTGAGAGGGTCACTTAGGGTTGCCATTAGACAGGACTTGAAGACACACAACACCACCATCTTTTAATAGTGGCGTTTCAGAAACCATGTACCGGGGCTGCTTTTCACAGACGCCCAGTGGGCTCTTCCCTTATGCGAGGGATCCATTCCGGACCCCCCCCCCCCCAGCATAAGGGAAACACGTATGGTGGAGCCCATTAAAAATAATGGGGCTCATGCCTGTGGTGCAGTGCGATGTGAACGCCAGGGCAACATTGTTCTTCCAGCATGCACCATTGTTTTTCTGGCGCAGCTTTCAGCATATGCTGAAAACCACATATGATCGGGTGCACCGTTAAGAAAAGCTGGACTAAACAAATTCATTTTCATTGCTGTTGTTAGCTGCTCTTGTTTGACCTTGATTCATGGCAACTCTATGGATGAGACATCTCCAAGTCCCTGCCCTCCACTGCTCGCTTAGGCTCTGCAGATTCAGGACTGACTGAATATGTCCATCTAGTATGCAGTCTTCCTCTCTTTCTACTTCCCTCCACCTTTCCTAGCATTATTGTCTTTCTCAATGGTCATGCCTTCTCCTGATGTGCCTAATTGCAACAGCCTCCGTTTTGTAATGTTGGCTTCCAGGGAAATTTCAGGCCTGATGTTTTCAAGGACCCATTTGCTTGTCTTCCTGGCCATCCATGGTATCCTCAGCACTCTTCTCCCGCACCGCATCTCAAAAGAATTAATTTTCTTCCTCTCTCGCATCCATACATGTAATAGGGAAAACAATGGCTGGATGATTCTGGCTTTGTGCTCAGTGTTATTTTACTCTTTAGGTCTTGTCTAGTTCTTTCATGGCTTCCCTTTCCCATTTCTAGTTCTCTATTTCTTGACAGCAGTTTCCTTTTGTTTGATCCAAGGCAATGGTGTGGACTACGACTCTGGGCACAGGGTTCAAATCCCACCTGGCCATGAAACCCTTGGGGAGTTGGAGGAAGGATCTCCCTGCCTCCGGCCAGGCAGGAAACATAAAACTGCCAAGAGAAACAGAGGCAAAAATACACTTTAGTACGCTAATATATTATTATTTATATTATATATCATTACTGTATTATAATTTTATATTATTTATTTATATTCATTATTATTGTATTTATTATATTTATTTTTTATTTATATTTAATTTTATATTCTTATTATATTTAATATTTTTATATTTTTATATTTATTTTTCTGCGGCCTGTTTTGGGCCTGGCTTTCTAGTGGAGGAGGAGGAGGCGGAGACAGGAGGCGGAAAGGGCTAGGGTAGTAACCATGCGGACGCACTTCCGCCGAGGGCGGCGGCGGCGGCGGCCACTCTAGCCGCGAGTCTCTCTGGTTTTTGCGGGTCTTCCGCCCCGCCCCCTTTTCCCCTTGGCGCGAGCGCCGCGCGGGAGAGAGGGAGAGCCGCAGAGGAGGCCCTTTTGGCAGCAGCAGCAGCAGCAGAGGTAGGTAAGGGCCTCGCTCGAGGCAGGGCCCGGCCATGCCTTGCCTTTGCTCCTGCTGGGGGGCTGGAGAGGGACCAAGGAGGGAGGAGGGGGAGTCTCAGTGTTGCACCCCACCAGAGGAAGGCATGGCTCCTGGGCCGGTTTTGGGGGAAGGGGGTTCAGGCAGCATTAGGAGGGAGAGTTGGGCCTGGAGAGAGAGAGAGAGAGAGATGGAAAGATAGGATAGCTAGCTAGGGACAAGTATTTTGCAATCGTATTCACTATTTATAATTATACGTGTGTGTTGTTTATATATTTATTTATTTATATATATATTAATCTTATACATTATATTATATGCTTATAATTTTATTTATTTTATTATAATTGCAGTTATTTAAATAATATAATATATGTTATATAATTATAATTACACATATATATTTTCATATTAATATTATATAATTATAGAATAATTTATTATTATTATTATTATTATATTATTATGATCAAGCTTTATTTATAAAGCGCTGTAAATTTACACAGCGCTGTTCGTACAGTCAATTAAAAGACAAAACAACCTGCCTGGGCCGGGTGTTAATTCTACGAAAACAATTAAGCAGGATACTATTATTAATACATCTCACATTCACGCATAAATATAGCAGACAACCAATGAGAACCACTGGATCCCAAGCGTGTAATGTGTGGGAACAGAGAGAGGAGAGAGAGAGGATGGAAGACAAGGTAGGTAGGTAGGTAGATAGATAATAGATCAAACGTTTTGCAACCATGGACATAACTTTGCAAAACCTGTGTGTCTATGTCTGTGTGTGTTTGCAAAGTTACTTTGCAATGGTTGCAACACTTGCTTCCTTCAAGGGCTGGTGGAGGAGGAGGAGGGGGGGGCTGGAAATGTGTGGGGGTGTTCTTCCCTTTCCTCCTTCCCTTCCTTCCTGCCTTGATGCTGGGAACCGACCCTGGGGCTTTGTTGGGGTGGGACTGGCCAGCCTCGTGTGGGGAAGGCGGGCACAGCTGGCACAAAGGGGCCAGAAGGAGGAGGAGCATGGAGTAAGGGCTGTGGAGGAGGGTCTTGCTTGAGGCCCCTGAACAAAACAGGGCCTCTTCTCCTTCTCCTCCTTGTTTTCCAGCTGGCGAAGGAGGTCTGGTCCTCCCCCCACATGGCCTTTCCCCAAACACTCTGGGACTACATTTCCCATCGTCCCAGCTGTTTTGGGGAGTTGTTATTCACATGCACCATCTTGGTTGGGGGGCTGCATCTGCCCTGCAGGAATAAGCCTGCCTGTGGCACCTTCTTGTCCACGCCCAGGAGTAATAACCCAGCTTGACACCACCATGGTTCAATGCTGCGGAACTCTGGGACTTGTGTTGTTGTGGCACGAGAACTCTCTGACAGAGAAGGCTGAAAGTCTCACAAAACTATGGTCCAAAACACACTGCAGGATAACCCAGTTTGAGGCCGCTTTAACTTCCCTGGCTCAATGCTAGGGAATTCTGGGAACTGTGGCGTTTTTGGACTCTCACGCCTTCTCTGTCAGAATGCTCTGGTGCCACAGCAAACTGCAGTTCCCAAAACTCCATAGCATTGAGCCGGGCAGTTTAAGCAGTCTCATGCTGGTTATTTCTGCAGTGTGTTTTGGACCATAGTTTTGTGGAGACTTTTAGCCTTCTCTGTCAGAGAGCTCTGGGCACAACAAATGACAAGTCCCAGAATTCCATAGCATTCAGCCAGGGCAGTTAAAGCAGTATTAAACTGGATTATTTCTGCAGTCGGTTGCAGTCTTTACTGCCCTGGCTCAGTGGGAACTGTAGTTTTGTGAGGCATTTAGCCTTTCGGTCTAAGAGGCCAAGGAACCCTACAAATTACAAATCCCAGAATGCCGTAGCACGAGCCATGGAAGATGATTTGAATGCTTTTAAAATTCTTATTGTAACGTTTTTAAAATGTTTTCATTCTGTTAGCAGCCGTGATGATGAAGGAAGTTAAAATAGTGTCAAACTGGATTATTCTGCGCAACCCCTTGGGGAAGGCTCCTTGTTATATAGATCTGTTAATTTATGGATTCCAGCCCTGTTCTTGTTACTACAACAGGCAAATATGTTGCCAGAATTTTTATGCAAAGTGCTCAATGTATTGGCGAAAGATATCCAAGGTACTGGCCATCAGGACTTGTCAAAGACCAACAGGACATATCACACTACTCTGCTGTAGCTCTATGAATCTATATATACTCTTATGATTTTTTATACTATGGGTTATGTATTTTTAACTGTGTTTTAACATGCTGTACTCCGCCTTGGGAGAGGCAGGAAGGATTTATTATTATTATTTATTATTATTATTATTATTATATCAGCTTGAAGTGATATGGCTGCCTCCTGTGGATCCTGGGATTTGCAGTGAGGGAGGGGCATTTAGAAATCCCAGCCAAAGGGCTCTTAGGCCTCACTAGACTGCATACGCACACAACTTGAACATGTGTCATCAGTGTGATGCAGCAGCAGCAGCTAGAAAGCCAATTGATCCTAGGCTGCATCACAGGAGTATAGTGCCTTGTCAGGGGAAGTAATAGTATTACTCTATTTTGTTTAGTCAGGCCTCACCTGAATCTGTGTCCAGTATTCACCTGGACACCACAGTTCAAAAAAGATGTTGAGAAGCTGGGTGTGTGCAGAGGAGGGTGACAAAATGGTGGAGCTTCTGGAAATCCTGCCTTATGAGAAGAGACTTAGGGAGCTGGCTATGTTTAGTCTGGAGGATAGGCAGTTTAGAGGTGATATGACGCCCTCTTTAAGCATTTGAAAGGATTCATTTGAGAATGGAGCAGCTTGTTTTGTGCAGCTCCAGAGAATGGGACCAGGCAATGGATACAAGCTCCAGGAAAAGATTCCCACCTCACTTTAGGAGGAACTTCCTGACAGAAGGCTATTCGACAGTAGAACACATCCCTCGGAGTGTAGTGGAGTCTCCTTCTTGGAGGTCTTTAAACAGCAGGCTGGATGGCCATCTATCGGGGATGCTTTGATTGTGAGTTCCCGCATGGCAGATGGGATGGACTGGATGGCTCTTCTTGGGGTCTCTTCCAACTCTGTTCTTTATTCTAAAAATTCCAGAATTCCACAGGAGGGAACCATCATGTTCAAATGAATAATTGTACTATAACAGTGTAATGTGATATTGACCCAGGGATCCTTTTACATGCAGAATTATAGCTCTGTGATTCCTCTTTAACTGCCATGGCAACATTGGGTGAATTCTGGATTTGGCAGTTGAAGGAGTGGCCTTTAGAGCCAATGAGCTCTAGTGCCTACTTAAACTACAAATCACTGGGTTTCCACAGGAGATGGAGCCATGACAGTTAAAGTGGAATCGTAATATTATAATTGTGTAGCATGAAAGAACTCCAGAGTAGTTGGATTTGAGAGGTTGGTGCATTCACAGAACAGAAAGACAAATCTTAGTTACTGGTGGATGTGTGTTAGTGCCTTCAAGTCATTTCTGACTTATGGTGACCCTAAAATAAATCGATCATGGGATTGTCTTGGCAAGATTTGTCAGAGGAGGTTTGCCATTGCCTTTCCCTGTCCCTGGGAGCATGTGGTTTGCCCAGGTTACCCACTGAGTTTCCATGGCTGAGCAGGATTTGAACTCTGGCCCCGAGTCAAACCACTATGCCATACTGGCTCACTCTGGGCCTTGTGACAAAGGGAACAAGATTCAACACACAAAATGATGCTCTTGTACCCAGGTTTCTTTATCCCCCTCATTTCCTGTACTTGCTAATCCTTGTGTCATGACTTGGAATTCTCATTTTATCTGTAAGATTGAACTACGGGGAGAGGCAAACACACCGTTCCACACCCCTGTGATCATGACACAGCATCCAGGCGACAGAAGTGTGCGTGTTTGAAATCCAGAGCGTTGAGAGTGTGGGATTGTGGCAGTGGGCCCAGCCTATGCAAGCTCACCAACTTTCCCCAACGTTACTGAGCATTGCTGCACATACGCAGCCTACTGAAGCTCTCTGTTTTTATGGGTGCACATGTTTATCCATACTTAGGAGATGCATGCAGACAGTTTTCTGAACATGGGTAGCCGAGGGCCATGAAATCCACTGGGTGACCTTGGGCAATCACACACTCTAGCCTTAAGAGGATGACAATGGCAAACTCTTTTGACCAATCTGCCATGAAAACCCCACGATATGTTCTTAGGGTCGTCATAAATCAGAACGACTTGAAAGCACACAAAAAACATCAGCAACTGCAGTCCTATATCACTGTGTGTCTGGTAACGTCAGGAGCTGCACGCACTGTTCAAGTCACATGCCCCATTTATGCTAGTGCAAAAAATAAGCGTTGTGGATCACTGTGGGCATGTGTACACATTTGCACTTATAGAAGGACTAGTTGCACCCTCTGGGTAAAAGAGAGTTTGACTGAAAATCTTTCAGGACTTGGATTTGGGCCCTGCACTTCTAGTGCTTTATGCGTGTTTTACCAAGTGCTGTTGGTCCAAATCACACGACAGAAACAATCCAGTTTGAGGCTGCTTTAATTGCCCTGGCTATAACTAGGGAATTCTGGGAACTGTTCTGTGAGATATTTAGCCACCTCTGTCGGAGAGCTCTGGTACCACATAAATTACAATTCCCAGGATTCCCTAGCACTGAGCCAGGACAGTTCAAGCAGTCTCAGACTGGATTATTTCTGTAGTGTATTTGGACTGTTAACACAAGGGGAAATTTTACACCAGTTGAAATTCCCTATTCTACATGACTGTTAAAAGCAGGGCTGGGGAGTAAGGAGTAAGATTTTTGTAGAAGTAGGAATAAGGAGTAATAACATTCTTGTTATATTGTATATGCAAACACAAAAAAACAATTTTATTATATTGCACTGGAGAAGGGATTGGGAGGAAAAGAGTTTCTCTCCCTCTCACACACACCCTGGGGCTTTTCCCCAGGTCTGGGGAGTAGGAGTAAAGGAGTAAGAGATTTTTACAGAAGGAGGAAGATTAAGGAAAAAATGTTTTACTTCGGAGTAGGACAAGGAATAACCCTAAAATCACCAGTACTCCCCAGACCTGGTTAAAAGCATAGCTGCAGTGCTGTCTCTTTTGTCCCCAGGTGCCTTAGTCTGCATAGGCCAAGATTCATACTAAGAGACTTTGAAAAATTCAAGGCCAACACTAGCCATTAAGCCAGACTGTCTGTCTTATACAGGAAAGAAGGTCCTCCAAACTCATCTCCTAACAAGGGAGCCAAGCTTCTCTCTATTAATTTCCCTGTGCAGGTGGGGAAGCAAAAGATTATGAGGTTGATAACTAAGAAATGGGGTGGGGAGGGGAGCATTGATGCTGTTCGGGTATATATTATTGGGGTATGAAGGGGCCGTGACTCTGGAGATCAGAGTTTGAATTCCGTCTCAACCATGTAAATTCACTGGGTGACCTTGAGCAAGTCATACTCTCAGCCCCAAGGGAAGGTAATGTCAAACTTCCTCTGCACAAATCTTACCAAAAAACCCCCAAGATATAGTCACCATAAGACATAAATGACTTGAAGCCACAGAACAATAAGAATAGTAGAAAACTGCAGCTTGCAAAATAGGAGAAACTTACTTTTTTGTACTACATGGCCCAGGATCCTCCAGACAACATGGGGATTCTGGCAATCATAATCCAAGAAGGTAAATTTTCCAAGTTCTGCCTAGAAAGAATAGGAAGATTTATTTAAGAACAAGGAAAAATGTTGTAAGGTTTAGAATATATGGAAGGATATATAGGCAGGGTTGTTGACTGTTTGGCTAACTCTGTTCCTTTCCTTTGATCTCTTAGAGCCTACAAAGGCCCCTTTAAGCATACTGCCAGGATGGCCATGGGGACACGGGAACAGTATGAGCCTGTGGCTGAAATTGGCATTGGCGCTTATGGCACCGTCTTCAAGGCCCGGGACCTTCAGAGTGGCAAATTTGTAGCCCTTAAGAATGTGCGGGTGCAGAATAGCGAGAATGGGTTGCCGCACTCAACGGTCCGTGAGGTGGCCCTGCTGAAACGACTGGAAAACTTTGACCACCCCAACGTTGTGCGGTGAGGATGTGACCAGTGACAGCAGACTTTCCGGGTGCTGTGTGGGACACATGAGCGGCATGTTCTGTGGGGATTGAGGGTTCCCTGAAACCACATCCTGCAAGCTAAGAGACCTGCCTCTTAATCTGAAATGTGTAGAGACAGATTGTGTCCAAGTCAAATGTTGTTTTAGTAGTTATAATTCTCAGAATTAGCCAGCCAGCATTGGTGTAGAGCAGATTCACAAAGGGTAATTCTCAACTAGCTTAGGTATAAAATAGGGATGGGAATCATACACCTTTCCAGATGTGTGTTTTCACTGAAACCCCCAGGGTTCCTGACCATTGGCCATGTTGACTAGCAGTGCTCAGAGTTGCAGTCCAAAAATATCTAAATGGCTGGATGACTTCCATCCAAACTGTTAAGGGAAAACATGCATATGATGGAGTTAAATGACAACTAATACAAAAAGCAGTCTTCTGTGATTCAGTTTGAGCATATGTGCATGCAAAATAAGCCCCATGACCCTTCAGAGCAGCAGAAATTGGTGATTAATGTGGTTATCCCAGCATTACGGAGGCAATTAACAGGATGCAAAAGGAAATGGTTGTCCCTGTTGAGGCACAGATGAAAAGAACTGAACTGGTGTAGTTTCCCTTTTAAAATTCCTTTGTTCAAAGGTGGCCACCATAAGGGCGCAAACAGTGTTTTTGTTTACTATGTGGCGTTAACAATTGAGGTCTGGCATTGAATATGGGGTCAGGTGCCATGGTTTTTGATTTTTTTATGGCCAAGCTGGGAATCAAACCCTGATCTCCAGAGTCATAGTCCAACATTCAAACCAGTATGCCATGCTGGCTTACTATGGTTATCATAAGTCAAGAGGGACTTGAAGGCACACAGCAACCATTAAGATTTGGTTCAAATAAAGCCCTGGGTTGAGGGAATGAACTTTTCTTCTGAAGGCAAGGAGGAGCTTCCTTACCTAGGCTAAGTCCATTCTAATGTTTGAGCAACCTTATTTAGCAATGGGAATAGTAGAAGTATAACATTCTGTTCATTGAAATAGGACAACAACCCCTCCACACACACATAGAGCCAGAGATGCTCCACATTTGTGCTGGACTGCAACTCCCATCACTGTAGTCAATATGGCCAGTGGGTGATGAGAGTTGTAGTCCACTATAGAAGTTGGGTAACTGCAGGTTGGGAGATGAGGTTGAAATAGAATACTTGGCACTCATTGGTGTCTGAAGTTTCTGAAGCTGGGCTGTTGAAGTGGCTGTTTTGCCTGAGTGCCTTTTAAGAAAGTGATATTGGTAGAGGAGTGGGCAAAGATCTTCATGAGTGGCTCAGTTGAGAGAAGATGGCTCCCATGGGAAGGATATGGAGGGCCTTTGATTGTGGACCAGTGCCCTGTGAAGTGTTTTGACTTCAATTTCTAAATAATTTCTGAAGAAATGGAAAGGTTTTTTAATCATAAACTGCTTTGAGTCTCAATCTGGTAAAAATGCATCATCATCATCATCATGGAAAGATTAAAAAATAAATAAATACACACCCTTAGGAACCAGCTTCCTTCCTACCACACATGCATTACACACAGATGCACAGATACAGCATTATATATCATCATCTTTATTTATATCCTGCCTTTTTTTGAAGCTGGCACTCGAAGTAGCTTGTGTATTAAAAAAAAGAAGAATATAGCTTAAAATGTACAAAAAAGTCAACATTAAAATAGAACCAAACTGTTCGCAATATTAAAACTATGTAAAACATTTAATTAAAAATAATAAAAGCAGATAAGAATGGCACAGCATCATCTTAGAAGTACTGTCTTTAAAAAAAACTTGAGTTCTAAAAACGTGTGCATATATGTGCATATGATGAATATGTATAAAAATGCACACAGAATCATGTTTGTATTTGATCTGTCTCTATGTGTGCTGCCACTTCAGTTCCACTCATTTTCCATGAGGCTGTTATGGGCAACCTTTAGCTCTGTAAGTGTGGCCAGTGATAAAGAGCTATGGAGATAGAATTCAGAGATGTAGCTGTGTTAGTCTGGAATATGAGTATGCAAAAGGATCTTGTAGTACTCTTTGAGACTAATTGAGTGCTAGAGACTAATTGACAATAACAAGAGCGTGCCAGAGGATAAACGGACATAAATCAGACACTAGAAATGGAAATACAGTCATCCCTCCATATTTGCGGATTTGATTATTCACGGATTTCATTAATATGTTCCCTCTAGGACAGTCTAGTTGACTCTGTGGTCAACTTTAACTAAAAGTTGCATTGAAAGACCATTTGTAGCTACTCCAGTGCCATTCTGTAGTCAGTGTATGTTGGACATTGACCACAGAGTTGCACTGGAGGACCTAGAGATTCCTAGAGAGGTGTTCTCTCAGGTAAAAACAGTGTTTTTGTTATTTGCGGTTTTTCCATATTCATGGGAGTCTTGTTCCCCTAACCCTAGCGAATATGGAGAGACAACTGTACACAAAAACCTGTTGTAGAACACTTCATCTCTGACCTCAGGACAGTGGTCTTTGAACACATGTCATTTCAGATTCCCGGCCTACACACACCACTTTCCCAAACTGCCTCCACCATTCATATGGTCATCCACCCCCCTGGCCTCAGGCAACATCTTTCTTCTTGCCTTTGTCCCTTTACAACTATAGAAATGAACTTGCCAACATACGCGTGCAAGTTTTGCATTTCTATTGCTGTTCATACAATCTGACAGTAAAGGTCCTTTCTGGGCACCAGTTCACTCCAGGCATCTGAGGAAGTAGACTTAGGCCTGAAACAGATGGACCAAAAGTTCCCGCATCAGCCCAATCTCAGGGTGTAGCGTTCAGATGACACATGCCCCCCCCCCCACCGATCAGGCTGAAGTTGCACTGCAATTGCCTAAAGCAGCCCAAACCTGA
This sequence comes from Sceloporus undulatus, assembly GCF_019175285.1. NCBI lineage: Eukaryota > Metazoa > Chordata > Lepidosauria > Squamata > Phrynosomatidae > Sceloporus > Sceloporus undulatus. Next base: position 177,020,093 of record NC_056523.1, on the reverse strand, counting down.
CACAAAAAGGAGTGCAAAAGAAGTGCTCCTTGCCATCCATCCATTGCCAACTGGCGGTGGCTGGCCTTGGGACTGCGGCGTCTGTGCACTGCAGTCCTGCGTTGATCAGGGCTGCTCCTTTTGTCCTGTCTGCTTGCGACCTTATTCTATGAAAGTTTATGTTAGTCTCAAAGGTGCTGCAAGATCCTTTTGCATTCTATAATGGATTGTGATCTAAAATATCTGGAGGAACCTGTTTTAGGTTGAGTTGCTGCAAGCCTGGTGAAGAGGAGATGGTTGCATTAGGAAGTGGTGGGGGAGAGGGCAGTCTTAGTGCAGCTATAAGAGTCTGTAGGAGGAGAAAGCCTTTGAACTGGTAGCCACATGTGCCTTTGGCTTGTGGATTTTGTGTGTGTCAGGCAATATGCATAATTCTACTTTGGAAAAAGGTCTGTGAAAGTACAATTTTAGCATATACTTACTGGTGAATGAGCCCCACTGAATACAGTCAACATGCATCCAGTTGCAGTAAGGACCAGGCATGGAGCAGCTGAGCGTGTATTTGGGAAAACCACCTGATGCCTCCTGGACTTGCTACTCCTCCTGGTTTTCAGGTTTTCCTCTGCCTCAGTAGCTTCATTTGGGCCTGAGCAGGGTCTTAGCCTCCAGAATGCAGACAAAACTAGTTTAAGCTTCCTCACAGTTATTTAAAACAAAGGAAAATATATTTGTGTGAGCTCAGCAAGGGAACCTTGTTTTGATCCTAGAGTGGGAAACTAGAGATCTAGGGAGAAAAAGATCAGGGCCACAGGCTCCTACAGTGGAATCCTAACAGCTACAAGATAGAAGCCATTAGGAAGTTAATGCCCTCCCTTTCATGATCCTCCACCCTGAAAAATATGAGGTTTGGCCCTAGAGCTCTCTCCCAACACCCATGGCAACGGGAAAGATAGTGTGATGTTCAGGTCCTGATTGAGTTAGAAGCACAAACTGGAGAATGGAGGGGTGGGAAGTAGATCATTTTTCCTCACAGCTGTCCACACCTAGTGCAGCTCTGTCCATGCATGCCTGCAGACCTGGACTTTGGAAAAAGTGGGTAATATTCCACATAGTATTGTACATGTAGAGCCAGTGTGGTGTACAACTTAAGAATACTGGGCTGAGATGTGGGAGAGCCATGTTTTAGTCTCCATTGATCTAAAAAACTCACATGTTTACTTTAAACCGCTCTCAGTTTTTCTCTGTAATCTGCCTCATGGGATTACTGTGAAGATTAAGTGCAGAAGATGTATTCCACATTGAGCATGTTGGAGGAAAGGCAGGCTATAAATGCACTAATAAATACATAGAGCAGGGTGAATATGTGCACTTCCAGAGGTTATTGGACCCCTTCAGCCTTAGCTAGGATAATCAGTTGTGAGGGATGATGGGCACTGAAGTTCAGCATGTACCCCATTCCTGCCATACATTGATTTATTTCAGAACACACTTCCACTTATTTCTTTTTCACTGTTTACCTGCCAGCAGCACATCTGCCTGCATTTCCACCAGCTACTTGACCTAGCTAATCAAAAGCAGTAGGAAACTAGTTGCAGGTTGGGTTGAACATGCCTATTGTCATCTAAAGAGTCAGAAAAGTTGCAAAGGGACACCATTAGGAGATATAGTCAGAAAGAGTTCTAGGACCAAATCAGGAGTCTGGAGAAGTTTACCGACATGAAGGCTGGAGAATGAATCAGGCTGTTTTTTTCCACTTAATTTTCTGTTATGTCTCCTGACAAAGGAACAGTTTGAAGACTTGGTTCAGTATGAAGGTTTACAACTCTTACAGTGTTTGTTTTTAAGATATGGTGCACAGTAGAAACTGTAGGTGAATTATGGGAAGTTTCAAGCCAAAGCAGATAGGAATAAGAAGTGTCATAGGGATGAGAATGGGGAGATTGTATGAGGAGTGGAATGTCCATCCAGTGAAAGTAGAATCATGATGGAGCAATGTTGACACTGGGGCCCCATGCATAATCTTTGTAGATGGGAAAGCATAAATCTGAAACTCTCAATTAAATGGTTCTAATGATTTGGATCAGAGTAGTAGGGACCAGGGTTCAATTCCCAGCTTTGCCATGAAACCCACTGGGTGACCTTGGGCAAGTGATAGGCTCTCCGTCTCTGGGAAGGCAATGGCAAACTTCTTCTTCTGCTTACCTGAGGTGTCTTTTAACAGAGTTAGTGGGTGGCTAGTCCTCTGGATTTTGTACTGCAATACCCATTAGCCCTCACTCTTGGCTATGGTGGCTAAGGCTAATTGGGGTTGCAATCCAGCAACATTTGGAGGCCCACATATTCCCCAGACCTTCAATAACATTCCCAGTCTAGTTTCCCACTTGCCGTGTTAAGATAAGTGCCTGATCAAACTCTGACAAGTTTGTTTTAAGCATGTTTAAAACTTGTTTTAAAACTTTAAACTCCTGGTTTTAGTAATCCCAATTGTTCCTCTGCCTCTATCCTTGTATCTCTGGAACACATGCTATGCACTTTTCTCTTCTGTGCATTATAGGCTAATGGATGTTTGCACAATGACACGGACAGAGCGTGAGACCAAAGTAACGTTGGTCTTTGAGCACGTGGATCAAGATCTGAAAGCATTTTTGGAAAAAACTCCACCTCCTGGTTTACCAGCAGATGTGATTAAGGTAAATATCCCCAGTGTCATCATGGATTATAGTTGGGGAGGTACCCTTTTTCTGGGCAGGCATCCTAATATAGACTGCATGAGGATTTCCAAACACTGGTATTGATGCTGCACCCCCCCCCCCCTTTTTTTTTTAATTTTTATTATTATTTTTTTATCTATGTCTAGGATATGATGCATCAGTTCTTGAGTGGCTTGGAGTTCCTGCATTCAAACTGCATCGTACATCGTGACCTTAAGCCAGAAAATATCTTGGTGACCAGTTCTGGTCAAGTCAAGCTAGCTGATTTTGGCCTTGCTCGGATATACAGCTGCCAGATGGCTCTGACACCTCTAGTGAGTTAACAGGTCTTGAGTTTAATAAAAAGTCAATTTTTGGTTCCTGCTTTTAGCGTAGCTGAATTGGGAGATTGACTAGGGCAGGAGTAAAATCATGCAACCCTCCAAGTTTCCTCAGATTGCAAGTATCAGCTATCCCAGCAGTATAGTCAGTACTGGGCTTTTCAGTTGAACAATCTCTTAAGAAACATATATTTCCATCATTCAGAGTGTCCTCGGCTGAGTGGGAAACTTTTCCCCTCCTTTTGACCCTAGTGCAGTGGAGAGGGAGATACCAGAAGATTTACAGTATGTTTTATCTAAGAGGGTTGCTGTCTGTCTGTCTAGAAAGCTTAGTTGTAGATAACAAGGTTGTGCTGGTTCCTAAACAAGTTAGCTGGGTCACTCACTGAGAAGGGGAAGTCAAATGTGCTGGATAAGCATTATTGCAAGGAAAAACATCAGAAGCTTGTGATCTACAGCTTTGTAGGGCTGGACCCACTTCTAGCAACTGTTTTGAGAAATAAGCATCTCGGTAAGTCCAGAGATCAAGCTTCCTGCCTTAGGGTGGGGATCTTCATTATCCTTGTGCTTCATGGAACAAAGTAGACATAACAGCTGTGCATTGTACCTGCACTGATGGCTTCAATCTTTCCTGCTGCAGGTTGTCACCCTCTGGTACCGTGCTCCAGAAGTGCTGCTCCAGTCAGCCTACGCTACCCCTGTGGACTTGTGGAGTGTTGGCTGCATCTTTGCAGAGATGTTTAGAAGAAAGTGAGTATGATAGGAAGGCCGTGGTGGTAGTGATGCTTCTCTCATCATGCCCATGAACCCTAGAAAGCATGGCCACTGGGAGGTGTAGTTTAGCCTTTGATAGGCCATCAGCTCCCTATTCCTACTACAGCACTTGTGTAAGTAGCATTATTGTCCATAGCAGCTAGAGACAGAGATACTCTACTCCAAGGACACTTTCTACTCACATATTCATTCCTGTGAATTTTTTACTTTATGGTATGTTTGCACAAAATCACATTATTTAACTATTTGTAGAAATAAGAAAGAGATGTGTTTACAATCTTCTGTATAGAAGGTATGTTAAATTTTTAAATACACTTTCACTTTCCTTTTTGACCTCTTAAATGGGATCCACTTGAAGAACAGGCAGTGAGGAAGGGCCAGTATGGGTGGAGTAGTTGGAGAACATTAAGATTAGGAGGTCAGACAAGTGCCAAGACATGGTGAATATCTTCAGGTGCCACAAGAAGCCAGATTTCCTCTTGGATCTTGACTTGTTCCCAAGGAAGATGCTAGTATTCATTCATTGCTCTGCAACTGGTTCATCCTCTTGGTACCACCAATTGCTATTCTTTGGTTTTTTCCTTGTTTACTTGCCATTACTGGTTAGTTTCCCTGGCTTGTTAGGAGGAAGAAAGCCAGAGAATTGGAGCTGCTGACTTCCACACCGAACAGTAAACCAGAGAACACCAAGCATCAGGACCGCCCAACTGCAGAATGAATATCTGTGACTTGTTTATCAGTTCTTCCTGGCTCTAAGTGGAGAGCAGTTGAGCCACGGGCACAGGCTAGGAATCTTTCTCACTACACAGTTGCAGCACTGTAATTCCTCTTTAACTGCCATGGCAACAACCTCTGGAAGCCTGGGGTTTCCAATTCAGGTGGAAAGAAACCTCAGTTTAGGATCCTCAGCCAGGGAGCTCTTCTGGTGTCCCTGACCAAACTACAGATGCATAGGACCCAGTCGTGACAGTGAAAGTGGAACCATAGGGCTATAATTCTGTAGTGTAAAGTGGTCCCAGAGTTCATTATTTGTTTTTCCTGACTGCTCCCAGTATATAGGCCTAGGCATTCAGTTTCCCACTCCAGGATGGTCAGATCCTTCAAATTTTGAGTCTCCCAACACTTCTGGCCAGGAGAGCCAGTTGTAATCCAGCATCATTGTGTGCAAGTTGTAATCCAGTATCATTCAGTGGGCTGTGGGCTTCTCACCCCTACCCAGTGCCTGGCAAGATGCCAGCACTGGCACTCTTGCTTTCCAGCCACATATTTCCAAACTGCAGCTAAGAGCATGATCTTGTGAATAGACCATTCCTGGAGCACATGCTGCTTGCAGGATACCGCCACACAGCTGGGAGACAATAGATTAGGGTTGGGCCTGTCCAAGCCCTCTGTCTTGCTTATCAGTCAGGCTTAAGGGCTGATAGGCAGGGAGGTGCTGGTGACCTAATCTGCAGAATATGATGTGGCAGCAATTGATGCTGAGTCTATCTTGGGGGGCAGACAGGAACTAGGAGTTAGGATTAGAGATGCAGTGAGGCTGAGGTCACTCTGTGTCTCCCCCACACCTTGCAAATATAAACCAGACATCCCTGGGTTTATTGTTTGGGCTTCTGTTGACAAGAACAGATGTTCTAAACATGATGGGGGAAAATAAAGGATTCCTCATTGTTTGTTAGATACGTGGAGAGAAATCAGAACATTGGCTCTGAATGGGTAGTGCAGTCTATGAGTTTCAGAGAGTAATTTTTTTCAAGCTGTGAGGGAATCCACAAAGTTGTCTCTCATGATCAGATGCATCTCCCTATTTTGAACTCCTGAAAGTAAAAGAGCTACAAATGGGGTGGGGGGTGCTTCACAAGTTAACAAATTCCTACTTTTTTTGGCACAAGCACCTTAAATGTGCAACATGTGTGTAGATCAGGAATCATATGGTCCTCTAAATGACATTGATTGTAGCTCCCATCGGCCTAGATAGAGTGGCCAGTAGTGACTAATCCTGGTAATTGCACTCTGACAACTTCTGGATGGCAGGACAATTCCCACCCCTTGTGTTTATGTTCTTGTGTTCATTCTGTTGCATACTTCTGTCCTGTGCTTATTCAAAGCTTCATGCCATGAGAAATTGCTGTCTATCAAAACATGGATTTTCCACAGGGATCTTGTAGCATCTTTGAGACTGACTGAAAGAAGCTGTAGCATAAGCTGAGTTGGGAGATCAAATGAGTTGAGGAATTGATTAGAAGGTTGTAACATAAGCTGAATTGGGAAATCTGTGTTGCATCTGAGGAGGTAGACCTAGTCTACAAAAGTTTAGCTATAAATTATTTCACACAGTTATATTCAAAGATGCTACAAGATCGCTTTGCATACTGATATTCCAGAATAACATGGCAGTCTCTGAATTCCACCTGAGTGGATTACTCATGTATTTCTCAAGAGAATAAGCCTTCTTATTGTCCCTGATTCTCAGTGTCTATTAACATGATCTGGTGTTCAGTTTCATGTTAATTTACAGCCATAGGCAGGTTTACTCAGTGTGACGTGGAAGTCACTACTGGGTTAAAACTTGAATTGCAAGAGCAGCAGAGTCTTCTTATTGTGTGCCTTTCAAGTCATTTCGGGCTTACAGCGAACCTAAGGCAAACCTATGTTTTCTGAGGCTGAGTGTGTGTCTCACCCCAGATCACCCCATGGGTTTCCAAGGCCTAGAAGGGAATCGTACCCTGATTTCTAGAGTCGTAGTCTTAACACTCAAACCATTGCGCCATGCTATATCTTGGCACAGTCTGCCGCTATGCAAATGTATGTGGGAATTAAGAATTGGGTCTCTAAAGTGATATTTAAACTAAAGATAGTACAGTGCGCCTGGGTTATACATGGGCATGCTATATGTTGACTTGAGTGTATGCGCTGAAGCCGCGGGGAGTGTTCCGGACACCCCCACCCCCACGTAAGGGTAACTTCATGTATGCATGAGCCCCATTCATTTGAATGGGGCTAGTGTGCATGGCGGCGCATGGGGCGCCCCATGCACTGCCACACTCATGAGCCCCATTCAAATGAGTGAGGCTCGTGCATACGTGAAATTAGCCTTACGCGGGGGGGGGGGGGGGTCCGGAACGGATCCCCCGCATAAGGCAAGGGTCCACTGTACCTGGGACTGCTTCCATTTGAAAGCCTAGCAATGAGGTTTTGTGCAGCTGCTCTGTCTGCTCAAATCTGGCAGGGGGTGCTGTGTAATAGGAAGTAGCTCTCAGAAAGATGGGTGCCAACTTTCAAGACATTTCTACAAGAACTCTTCCTGTGCTTCTGATTCACCAGCTTAGCAGACAAATGTGGAAAGGTGGGGAGAATTGGGAAGGGAGGGGTGCTTGATTGTATGTGTGCAGGAGGAAGAGAGAGAACACACATAGACACTACAAAATGGTGTACATTCTTGCTTTGTTGACTTGGCCATACAGAGTTGATGGTCCAGGCTTCCCAGTGTTTATAGGGTAGTCACACAGATTGAGACTTTTGTGGGTATGAGAATTTCTGGGCTTGGAAAACATGCTCTAAGAACAGACATATTTTTGTCGGTGCTTTCCTACTGTTTCCAACTTATGGGTTTTCTGGAGCTGAGAGTGTATGACTCGCCCAAGGTCATCCAGTGAGTTTCCATGGTTGAGTGGGGAATCAAACCCCAATCTTCAGAGTCTTACTTAGGAGTATTGGGGGACTTGGACTCTGAAGATTGGGGTTTGAGTCCCCACTCAACCATGGAAACTCACTGGATAATCTTGGCAAGTCACAGACTCTCAACTCCAGAAAACCCAGTGATACATTTGCCTTAGGGTTGTCATAAGTCAGAAACAATGTGAAGACACACAACAAAAATATACTGGCTCAGACATCTCATCTATATCCATTAGAATGACTTTTTTGCCAGTCTGTCGTTAGTTACCTCAAGTAATTTTGTTCTAGCTCTGGATCTGAGTACAGATGCCAGGCCTTGGCCTTTGTATCTTGACAAAAGAAACCTGCCCCATGGCTTGTGGTTTTAGCTTCACAGAGTGCAGCTGAGGAACTTCTCTGCCTTGTGTGAATCCAGTTCTGCCACAGGCAGTTACTTGTAATAATGGAAGCATGGCCACTCATGAAATATGTTGCTTGTGTGGGCCTTTAAAACAGTGCTCTTAGTTTTGATAGTTGTTTCCCTTCACTGAGACTTCATTAGCTCAGAATTTTGTTTCTATGTGTGTAAGAAAGAGAACCAATGTGCTGTAGTGATTTAAGCATTGGATTACAACTCTGGAGAGCAGGGTTCGAATCTCTAGTCAACTATGGAAATCCACTGGGTGACTTTAGGCCTGTCACACACACTAAGCCCCAGAAAACCTTGTGATAAATTCACCATAAGTTGGAAACAAGTCCCACTCTCTCAGCCTTAGAAGGAAACAAACCTCCTCTGAACAAATCTTGCTAAGAAAATGCTATGATATGTTCGCCTAAGGTTGGAAAAATTTGGAGGCACACAGCAATAAAGATATTGGCAAGGTTGCTAAGTTTGCTAAAATCATGGCAATTTTTAGTGTATTAGTATAAATTATGTCCCACTTTTCCTTCAGTGTATTCATGGTCAGATACATAGCTCTCTTCCTCTGCACTTTATCCCCACAACAGACTTTTGAGGTAGAACAGACTGAGGGATAGTGACTCTCCCAAACTCACCGAGTTTTCATAGCATTGTGGGGACCTGGAATTGTCAGTCCCAGTGCTTTAAGTTTGTGGCCTTACTTGAGTGTGGTGAACTGATGGGGCATTCACTATATTGCAGTAAGTCCAATTCTTTATTGTGGTCCAAAGACACAGTAATACTCACAAAAATTAAAATTAGAAGCACAAGGGACCATTAATCAAGTATGGTACTAAGTGACTTCTGGTGGGGATGTATTTAGACTGACCAGTGGGATGAGGAAGTGGACTACCCTGGACCAGTAGTCCCATTAATGTCTTCTTTCTGTCCTCCCCACTGTTTACTAATCCCAGGCATCCAGGGTCTGGTTTGGTCCACACAGCTTCTGTAGAGAATTCAAAGCCTGTCTATACAGTGACATTTAAAATGTTCCTCATAGTTCAGTGGAGTGAGTCACAGCTGCCTTGAAAGATTGGGCACAGCTGGGATACAGCCTCACATTACCATACCTCTTTCAGAAAGAGCATACCCTGAAGTCTTACATCTGGACTCAAACAAGATGGTGACAGAGACTGTGATATGGAAATAATGGTCTAGGCTTAGAGGCACAGAGTTTACAATGTTCTATATCCCAGTAACCCACAATTCCCTATGTCCTCTCTGCAGGCCTCTCTTCTGTGGCAACTCTGAAGCTGATCAGCTGGGAAAGATCTTTGAGTAAGTCCTGCCTTCACCACCTCACTTTCTTTTGAGAAATTTTGCTTGGTTGGGTTTTCTTGCTCCAGACAGTATGTGTTGCCAAGCCCTCAAGAAATGGGAAGTCTCTTTCAATGAGAGTTAGATCATCCTGATTACTCAGTACAATCCAGAGGGGCTTGCCTGTCTCAGCACTTCATGAGAGGGCCAAGCAAGGCCTGTGGCTTGTTCTGGGAGTCTGGAAACAGGGAAGATGATGTGGCTGTGTAATCTCCGTTCATTGACCTTTCTGACAAAACGGAACTGTTTGACTGGAAGCTAAAGGGGGCTTGTCTTCTATTAACCATAGCAATTTAGAAAAAACTTGCAAAGGGAGATGAGGCCCTTGTTTGTTTTTGTTCACCGATCAGCATGGTTTTTGCATTAATTCTGATCTAGGATAATGTGCGAATTGGATGTTCAAGTTCAAGAATGGAGGAAATGTGACCTACTGGCCACATGCAGCTCTCAGTTCCTACACTTGTGGCCCCCAAAGTCGTTTTGGAGACTCCTGGATGTGTGTGTGCACATGCACCTTCATGTTGCCTGTTGACATATGGCTACTCTGAATTTCAAAGGTTTTTCTTAGCTAAAGAATGCACACAGGTAGTTTTACCAGTTCCTTCCATATATACACCATTCTTAAAAACATTGTCTATGCCTAATTGGGGGAAAATTTTAACCAGAAAACACGCCAAAACCACCCATAAATATAGTAGTTCAACTCATTGCCCATGAAGACTTAAACACACCAGAAATCTTCAGGAAATTGTGGCTGGACTTGATATCACATCCCTGCTGGGATCCCAAAGCTGGCAATGTTGCTTCCTCAACTCCATGTCTGGCTGGTGTATCCTCCAGCCCTTGGCAACAGCTCTGCTGAATGGTGGGGCACTGGCACATCTGCATCCCCAGCTCTCCATATGGCTGCGGAGGATCCTGTCCTTCCCTCTTCTCTGACCCTCTTGATTCTCTGGCCTGCACTTCTGCTCTGGCCTCTTCCTCCTCCCTTTTGCTATTTCTGCTTCCTCTTTAACCCACCCCCTGGCTTCTTTCAACAATTTGAACTGCTGTAAACTGGTTCATGGACACCACTGCATGGCATGACTTTAGGAATGTGTGACCCCTGTGATGAGAGGGTGTCACAGAGACACGAATAAATGAAGAGGGGTATATGGGAGAAAGACTTTCGCTGAAAAGCAGTACCTTTGTTTAGAGCAGCCACATCCACAGATGGGTTAGCCATGAAGAGGAATATGGGAAAGAGTTTGAGAATGCACGTTTCAGCAACGTACTTGAGATTTTTGATAGCCCAAAAGTAATTATTTTGCAAGAATATTTGGTAACCACCACATAATGAAATTTCTGCATTTCCTATGGCTTTTCAGGAAAAAAAAAAGGAGCCCTGGTGGCACAGTGGTTAAATGCCTGTACTGCAGCCATTCACTCAAAACCACAAGGGCCTGTTACAGACAGCCAAAATAAAGCTGCTTCGAGTCACAGTGGAGGTATGGTGTTTCAATGATGCATGCATCCTAAGAGTCCAGAAGCCACACCAAAGCCATGCTCCAGTCCTTAGGCTGGAGTGTGGCTTGGTGGACTCTGGCCTCTTTAGAACACATGCATCATTGAAACCCATACCTGCACTGTGACTCGAAGCAGCTTTATTTGGCTGTCTGTAACAGGCCAAGGTGCGAGTTCAAGACCGCTCGACTCAGGCTTGCATCCTTCCGAGGTCGCTAAAATGAGTACCCAGACTGTTGGGGGCAAATTAGCTTACTTGCTAATTAGCTTACTTGCTGTTCACCGCTATGATCTTTGGAATAGCGGTATATAAATTAAAAAAACCAACAAAACAAAACAAATCCTGAGAACACGGGCTTCATGCTAGAAGAAATTGCCTCATGTAATTCAGAAACTGGCATGCCATTGTGGTGAGAGCTAGGGTGTTTTCTAGGGTTTGTAGTGCCCAGCAGTGAGGAAGTGCTGTCTCAAAACTATTCACCCCAAACTGATCTGTGTTTTCATCTTGACTCTTAGTTTGATTGGGCTCCCATCTGAGGAGGACTGGCCTTTGGATGTGTCCCTGCCGCGCTGTGCCTTTGCCCCCCGCTCTTCACAGTCTGTTGAGAAGTTTGTGCCAGAAATAGACCCTCTGGGAGCCCAGCTGCTTTTGGTAAGTTCCAGGAAGGTGGGTGGGAATAGGCGATGGGGGGGGGTCTCTCAGGGCAATTAAGAGCATCCTCTTCACACGAAAGCAACCCTGGATTGAATCTCAAGTCAGCTATAGATTTGTTGCAACTCCCTGCCGTAGGGGATGGTTTTTAAGGGAAAACTCAGTAAGGCAGTTCAAGCAGTTAACATTTGTGCAACATCTTTCCCCAAGTAGTAGTGGTAGGAGCCTCCCTTGTATGTTTTTACAGGACAAACAGCAGTGTGTGGCACTGGAATGGCCGTCTCAAAGCAGTGTTGGTATTAACGACTGGCAAGAAAGCAGGACAGGGACCCTACCCAAGCCAACATCTACGTAGCCTGGTGGAGGAGCATAAGTCTCTGCCAGTATACTTGTGTTGGGGGCAGGGCAATTTCTTCCTCTTTGGGCTCATTCCCACTTACATTTAAACCAATTTGCGATTCGCCTTTGCTCCGTGTTGGTAAATCGATCCCAAAAGGTTCGTCGTTCCCACTATGAAAGCTGATCTTTTCATTATCCCTTTGTAATTGCTTCTTTTTTGGAATGATTGTCCCCACTAGTTTGTGCCGCTTCAAAATGCATGTCAATCATCAGTGATGTAAGTGGCAGCCTGGCTTGGGAACTGTGTGTGTGTGTGTGTGTGTGATATACATTGATAGAATATTCAATTCATTGGTTTTGCAGTTACTTGCCTCACTAATGAACTGCCATCAAATCGCATATGTAATTGCAAGATCAGTGAATCGAATCTTCTATCAATTAAAAAAATGATAGAAGATTTGATTCATTGGTTTTGCAACTACTTGCCTCACTGATTGTAGCTGCAAAATCAATGAATCAAATCTTCATATATATTTTTTAAATCATGGGCCCATAGGTCACACCACAAGCACAAAGGCAGCGCTCAGGGGGTGGATCTACCAAAAACTGAGGAGGGGTGGTAAACACCCCTTTTGCCATTAGTCCCTCCTTTCCAGAATGATGCGATAAAGATCTGTTGTTACCACTACTGAAACACTTAGTAATCTATTCTTTCCAAAAGAACTGCTAGGAAACTAGTGTCTGAAAAAACTGGTTTTTTTTGTGTTTGCCTCACTTTATCAATCAAAGTAGGATTGGAACCAGTTTCAAATGGGAACGATGGTCATATAACCTGATCAGTGGTTCGCTTTAAATGATAGTGGGAATGCACCCTTTTTTCCTTCCACAGGTGCACAACAGCACTATGGGGGTTTCCCTGACACAACTCTATTACCCTCAGCCATTGATGGGCTGCTGCAGAGCTCTTGTGCATCCTGGGAAGCAAAATCAACCTCTGCCCCCAAAACAAAGCTGTTCCTTCTTCCTCAGGTGCACAAGGCATGCTCTGGCAGCTGGTCAATGGTTGGAGAGTACACTTGGATATCTCCTTGTGCATCTGCACAAAAAGTACCAACAATGGCATACGTGTGTGTGTGTGGGTATGTTATTGTCAACATATGTCACCAGTATTCTAGCCTCAATCTCGTCTAGTCATGCATGTCATTAATTTCTGAATACACTCTGCAGCTTAGCCTGAACAAATAAAACCATTCCCAGATTATATCACTTTGGTTTATGGAGGGGGCTGGTGGTGGGGAGATTTTCATGATTAAATGCCCTCTGGTATGTTTGAAGAGAAACTCGTGCATACAGAAAACTAAATGGCTCTAGATTCAGCTTCTTTGTGCCTTGTTTGTCTTTATACATTCATTGAGTGGACATTAAGTTTCAAATACATGGAACAGCTCTCTTTCTCTGTCCCTGCCGCCCATTGTAGTCTGAGGTGATGGTACAGTTCAGTAAGAGTTTTGCTATGTGATGCTTTCTTTAGTCTAAATCAGATTTTACATTCCAGTTAGTCAGCCTGTTGGATCAGTGAAACTTAGAAAAGAGTTTATTTACCAAACTCTCATTGCTGCAGTGGGCCTACTTTAGTTAGGGCTAACAGTTGGATTTATCTTCTTGCCTTGGATGCCTGTGTAGAAGTACTGGCATGTACAGATCTTTTTAAAACTGAATTTTAAAAATATAATTGCAGAGGAAAAAAGGGAGAGCAAGAATATAAGAATATGAGGATGTTTGCTCTTTCTCTCTAAATTATATAAAGTCCAATATTTTTAAAGGATATACAGTTATAAAGATGAATAGGGTGCCATAGATGAATGGGAGCTCTTAGCTTGCTTTGTCTCCACATGGTAGAGTCATTGTCTTGTAGGACTCCCACATTTTCTGTGCATTTCTCTGTGGAGGTAAAAAGGCATTGAGCATTGATGACAAGCTCTCTTGGAACTCTGTGTCTGTGTGACTGTTTGTTGTTTCCACATATTCAATAAAAGGTCTGGGCAACCTGGGCCAAGAATGGGTGAAGATGGGAGCAATGTATATTGTTCACTTTGTATTCCAGTTTGGGTTTTACATAACTCCAAACCAGGCTGGGAAACTGTGGCCCTCTAGTTGTTTTGGTGCTACAGTTCCTGGTAGGCCCTAGAATCTAGGCTAGCCAATGGTTAGGGTTTATGGGGAATGCAGTCCAAAATGTATATAGAGGGCCAGAGTCACACACACCTGCTTTATACCATCTCTCATTCAGTTATGGCTTGGAATCTGGCCTTCAGGTAAAAGTGTGTGTGAGAGATTAGCAGAATGTATTTCATTTGTTTATATTTTATGTCTCTGTCTCTCTCTAGGAAATGCTGACATTCAATCCCTTGAAGCGAATCTCTGCTTTCAAAGCACTGCATCACCAGTACTTTCAGGACAGGAGTGCAGGTGAAGGGTAACAACCCCACCAATCCCTGGTGCAGGGAGAGAAAAGACTCTGCAAAAGACTTTGTGTGTATGAGGATCATTTGCACCCCAACGAGAGGCCGCAGCAAGACCAGCCTTCACACCCTCCTGGCTGTGCTGGGATTGTGGGGGTGGGGGGAAGTGTTGCCAACATGTGTGGGGAAAATTAAAGAGTGCATGTTGCAGGAAGTGCAACACTGAAATCTTTCCCACCCTGGAAGTGCTAGGACACTAGTGGTGTCTTTGAGCCACCATTCACACACATTCAATGTTCCTGGGTTGATCCCCAGTGATGTTGTTGAAGGTCAGTTTGTGTTTGAGAGCCCTGTTTGAGGCATCTCATTCAGTCGTCTGTGGGTTCCTTGCCAAAGGTATTTCTTTAATAACATTTTTTTAAAGTAATTTTTTTATTATAACAGTTTACACTCAATAATGTTGCTGCCTTATCACATACCTGTGGCTAACAGTTTGACACTAAAGCCTTGCCTTGACTCGTTACAGACATCCTGTGAAAAGTAAAGAATATTTTTGTATAAGCATTCACAATCCATTATTATTTTTTGTTCCTAATTACAAAGACACTGGTCAGGACAGACCTATGTTACTGAGTACCTTGGCATAGGATTGCTGCTGAGGTGATCAACTGTATCTCTTTTGAATCCAGTAATTGATGTGAAACCTTATTCTTACAGAGACACACAAATCCTTTCAGAAATTATGAAATTTCAATAAAGAACGTGGGTAAGACCAAAGCTTGGCTTTCCCCATCTCTTAAAAATGTCTCCTGTTATGTTTAGTATGATGAATGACAGAAAAATCATAGAGCAAGTGGATAGGAAGAACAGATTGCTTCTATGCAGTGCATCATCCAGAACCTAAGAAATGTGTTTGCAGTCTGGGGGTTCTCCTTGACTCATCACTCCTGATGTCGAACAAGGTAAATGCGACAGTCAGGAGCGCCTGTTATCAGCTTCAGCTGATACGCCAACTGCGCCCTTTTCTGGAAGTAAGGGATCTGGAGACAGTTGTGCACGCACTGGTAACCTCACGTCTAGACTTCTGTAATGTGCTCTACATGGGGCTACCCTCGTGCTTGGTCCGGAAACTGCAACTAGTACAGAATATGGCAGCCAGAGTAATTTCTGGAACATCCAGGAGGGACCATATTACCCCAGTTCTAAAGTCCCTCCACTGGCTGCCCATTAGCTTCCGGACCCAGTACAAGGTGTTGGTTATCACCTTTAAAGCCCTAAATGGCTTGGGTCCAAGCTATCTCCGGGACCGCCTTCTCCCCTACAATCCTCCCCACGCACTCTGCTCCTCTGGGAGAGGCCTACTTCAGCCACAAAAATCTAGGCTTTCGACTACCTCCCAGAGGGCATTTTCCATCGTTGCCCCCAGACTGTGGAACGACCTGCCAGATGAGATCCGTCTACTTACATCCTTGGACAGCTTTAAAAAGGCTGTTAAGATGGATCTCTTCCGGCAGGCCTTCCCAGAATAGAAAACCCGGCCTTAGAAAAATGTCTGCAAAAGATACTGCTGCTCCCACTGATTGTTTGTTGGTATGATGTTGTTGACCTTCTGGTCTGTTTTTAACTTGTATGTTTGTTGTTGTTTTTTGTTCTGTTTTTTAAATATTGCATTGGATTTAATACTTTTTTTAAGGAGGGGAGGGTACCAGGGATTTTATATGTTTTGTATTTTTAACTTTGTTAGCCACCCCGATTGTTCTCAGAGGGGCGGGATACAAATAAAATTTTTTATTATTATTATTAAATGAGCATTTTGGTTACAGCCCCACCCCTTCTCAATGTGATGACCAGCACGATTTCCACTTAATTCCTCAGTTCCCCAGGCGCCACAGCAACAACCAAAGTTCTAAGAGAAGCAGGACACTTGAGGGGAGGAAGGGTCGGGTTGTGTGAGTTTACAGGTGACCACTCAAAAGAGCCACAGTTACAGTAAACATCCAATTCACAATGGAAAAAGAAAAGGAACGAACATTGCCATTCTTAGATGCCCTGGTCATCCACAAACCAAACCACACAGTATACAGAAAACCTACACACAGACCTACACAAGAACTCCAATCATCACCCAGGACAAAAAAGCAGCACAATAAAAACACTGGTAGACTGGGCAAAAAGGATCTGTGAACCCCGCTTCTTGGAAGATGAATGGAAGCACCTAGACTGGGCTCTACAAGCTAATGGTTACTCCAGCTGATATGTCAGAAGGGCTGCCAGGCCCAGAAAAACCAATAGGTGTGAAGTCAAACAACCACTCAAAGAGAAGGTATTTTTTTACCATACATCAAAGGAGTCACAGACCAAATAGGGAAACTGGTGAGAAACATAACCACCAGATGATCTACAAAGTGACCAAGAAAATCCAGCAAATACTAGCTCAGCAAAGTACATGGAGACACTGCAGACTAGGTCAGCCAGAAAAATCAGCAGTAGCAGAACACACAAACTATCTGGGGCATAAAATGCTATTTGAAAACACTGAAATTCTGGACCATGCCAACAACTATAAAGTCAGAATGTACAGGGAAGCCAAAGAAATCCACAAACACCTGAACAACTTCAACAGGAAAGAAATAACCCTTAAAGTAAACAGTTTGGCTACCAGTCCTGAAAAATACCAAAATCAAGACCCAGCTCATGCAAACAAAAACCACCCTGGGTCAGGAGGATTTCCCAGCAGACAATGGATCACTAATTAAACAGACATTTTGAGGCCTTGCCATTCAACAACAGACCAACACACAGATTAACATGTAAATCACTTCCTCTCAACCAAGGGTCACACAGTGTGTATGTATCTCCCACTCTCTTCCATGCCAGCATTCTCTGAAGATGCCAGCCACAGATGCTGATGAAATATCGGGAATAAACTCTTCCAAAACAGCCGCATAGTCCAAAATCTATGGCTTCCAGCCATGAAAGCCTTCAACTTCGCAATCTTCCTGCAAGCTGCAGTAAAAGAGATTCCACCTCAACATTAGGAGGAACTTCCTGACAGTAAGGGTTGTTCGACAGTGGAAGATACTTCCTCAGAGAGTGGTGAATCTCCCTCCTTGGAAACAGAGACTGGATGGCCATCTGTCTGGTATACTTTGAGAGTTCCTGCATGGCAGGGGGTTGGACTAGATGGCCCTTGTGGTCTTTTCCAACACTATGATTCTATGATTTTAATCTCAACACAGATTTTTCAAAGTTGCCAACTAGGCTGAATGCAGGAAGGAGATGTAATGTGACCTGAATGTTGTTGATGAGATGAATGCAACAAGAAAGCAGTCATCTATATACAGGAAAGATATTGCATCCCTCATTCGATTCCAAACAGTCATGATAGCCACAGACATTGTAAAAACATGGGAAGCAGTACAAAGATAGGACATTAAATCAGTAGGCCTTTCTCTTAACAACAAAAAAGAAGAAGTAATTATGACATAGTCTGATTGAAATGTTAAAGCAGTAGTCTTTTAAATCAATCCCCTCTCCCTTTTGCATTACAGGAAGGAACCACCTCTGCTCCACATGGAAGTTAATGTCTCAGATTTACAATAAGGTGCAACCCCCCCCCCTTTTTTTTTTTTTTAATATGGTGAAATACTGGGAGAAACAACCTTAATGCAGATGATAGGTACAGGCTGTACTGCATGTTTCTGTAAAAGTGACATCATGTCCTTGATGAGTACTGTAGATGGAGAGCTATGTTTGAACCCCACTGAAGAACTCTATTGCATGACCCCTCTTCAAACAATGTCAAGCATCTGCAATGAAATTCAACAGCACTGGTTACCAGGTCCTAATACCTTTTCATAAAAAACTGTGACCTATATTTGTTGGCTCAAGAAGCAGTAGGCAGAGGAGTAGACCTGATTTGACAGTTACCTCTGCAACTATAGGAATTCTTAAAAGAAGAATGTTTAGCCCAAGATCAAAGCCTGGAGAACTGGGTTTGGGATTGGATATCAACCCTCTTTGCTGTGGAACGTATCTTGTGAGTATGCTCTAGCATCTCATCAGTGGCTGCATTATCCCTCTATGATAACTGTCATCCTTCAGACTGTGAGGGAGTGAACAGGCAGGCCCAGCTCCACCAGGGCTAGCCTGATGAAGAAGAGCCCTCCCTCCAGTCCATCTGCCTTGGTTCAGGCCTCAGAGGGAGAGAAGAACCACTGGACCTCATCCCCTTTCCCACCACCATTCTCTTCTCCTTTTGTGTCATGTCTTAGATTGTAAGCCTGATGGCAGAGAACTGTCTAATTAAAAATAATAATTGTAAGCCATTCTGATAGCCTTTAGGGCTGAAGGGTGGGGTATAAATACCACAAATACATAAATAAATAGGCCCTGCTTATCACAGGGCAGATCCTCTATGTTAGCTTTCACTCAGAGAGGCCAGAAGAACAGACAAAGGCATGGCAGCAGAAGGCTATAGAACCCGCCAAGGCCTTGCCACTACAGTCGGCAACAGGTAGAGCTGAGTGAGTCCACTGGGTTGCCAGCCAGTGTGCCTCTGATTGTAGGATCAGTGGCATCACCAGGGTTGGCGTCGCCTGGTACAGTAACTCATGTTACCACCACCACCACCCCATTAACCGCCTCCTATACTGCACCATACAGAATCTTTCTAATGTTTTGTACTAATGTTACTCATTCCCAAGAACTGAATGTAATGGTAATAGTTGCGACACAAAAAACCTAGCAGAATTAAAATTATACTTTTAAATTATAATATCATGTGCACAGCCTAAATGTATTTGCATATACATAGTTTCAATTGCTTCAAGTGAAAACTTGGTGAGAGCTGCCTGACCTCAAGTGCAAATGATGGGATCGCCAATGCTGTCTGAGTGAGTACAACACTGAGTCATATCGTGTTGAGAAGGTGGAAGCATCCAGTTACTGTAGTCTTGAGGTAAGAGTGCACGCAAGAGCCTTGGAGACATGGAGACGAATTGAGAATCTCAGCATCTGATGCTGCACCAATAAAAAAGACTTCTTGCGTGGGCTCTTTACATGATGGAATAGGAGGAGTCTGTAGGTAATTAAGAAGAATGTTGAAATGTTATGGAGATAGGTAGAAAGAAGGCCCTGTCCTGAACACACTTAGGTGGAACACGTTAAGAGAAGGACCCCTTAGGGAGTGAAATGGAAAAATAGGAATGAGGACAGAGACCACCAATATCATTTTTGTGCTTTTTCTAGCTGTTGTGCTCCTGGGTCTCAGCTGGAGGAGTATGTTGATGTCTACAGACCTGTCTGGAATAAGGGGACCACAGTCTGCTCAGTGAACCTGGAGATGGAATGATCTGTATCCTCTCAAGTCATTGTAGGTCTTGGTACTGAATCTTGTAACAATCTCTTCAGCATGAGTCTTACAGATGAACTTGAAGAGGCTCCTAACAATGTAGAACTCAGAGCAGCTGAAGAAGTAGAAAGATAAGAAATGCTGACTAAGAATACAGAGCAAGGTCAGCAGCCTAAAGCCCCCCCTCCCCCCCAAGGAAAGCCTTTAGCCAAGAAGACCTGTTCCAACACATGGGGTAAGGGAATGCCTGGCAATGTGAACAAGTCCCTACATTGTACTCCTCTCCCAAGCACAAGAGGCAACTGAAATGGCTGTCCTTTTTAGGTATCACTCCCACAGGAGGAACACCTCTTAAACAAGCTGGTAGGGGCCATCAAAACCTGTAGGGGGCAAGCAGAGGATGCCTGAAGATGAAGAGTCAGCTCAGTCCGTGTCACAGCTGAGAAGATGCCAAAGAACAATGCTAAAACGCTTAGGAGAGAGAAGTTGAAAGAACAGGCTGCTTACCTGTAACTAGTTTTTGGAGTGGTCATCTGTGAATTCACACAAACAGGTCTTCCTGAGACACCCTTGCCAGAGAATGAGATAATCGAACCCGAGTAATTGGTACCCACTGAAAGACAACCAATCAGGTCGGAGAAGGCACCACATCATGTGGAAGGTCATAGATGTGCTGATAAGGCACTTCGAATCCATGTGTGGCAGGAAGCAAATACCAACCAGTCTCTCTATCAAACACTAGTTCCACAGACTCTACGAGGTGGTTAAGCAATCCTTTGGGATGTGTGAAGAGGTCCTCACCCTGGAGACTGCTGGTGGGGGAGCCGGTAAATCCCGACATGGAGAGGCCAGTTGCATGGGAGATTCCACAGTCCCTCTGACACCAAGCCAACCTGTACCTCAACCATCTGGAAGGAGAAATCGGGGGAAAGCAGTTTCAAAACCAAGGCAGGCTCATGGCGCTCAGCATCTTGAGGAGCTAAAGATGTAGAGGCCTTCTGAGACTCGGGACGAGAGCTTTCCACAGATGAATGCTTAGTGTTTCTTCTTTTTCTTTTTGGACAGAATGATGGCCAGTAGTACCATATATACTCAACTATAAATTGAGCTCAATAATAATAAGAAGAATAAGTTTATTTATATTTCCTGCCTCTCCCACAGATCAAGGTAGGATTACATCATTAAAATGATACATAATACAAAATACAATCAATAAAAAACTAATACTGATGTATAAGTATAATGTATAAGTTAAGGTCACGTTTTGGGGCCAAAGTTATAGATTTTGCCATGACCTGTGGATGGATCGAGGGTAAAACTGGGAGGTTCCTTTAGAGTGTGTACGTGTGTGTACGGCAAGAGAGACTCTCACTGATGCTTTCTGCTTCATTGTTTCAGCTTTCGTTTTAGCCAGACGTGCAAGCGGGAGAGGACTCTTAAACAGCAATATCAATCATTCGGGACACTTTCTGCTTGGCAGAAGAGAGAAATAAACTGTTCTGCCAACCGCATGGGGAAATCTGAAAGAGCTGCTATCACATTACTATAGTGACCCATAAATAAGTCAACCTTATACTCGTCTATAAATCTAAAAATTTATGCCCATGTTTGATTGGCATGGGCATAAATTTAATAATTAAACATCTGAATGGGAGGAAATAATAGAAAAGGGCAAGAAAAAGAGGATTACTAAATATTATAAAATTATATTAACATGGGATACGGAGGAAGAAGTGATAAGAGAAAGCATGATTCGCTGGGCCCAAAATATAGGGAAAAATTTGGAATATCAGAATTGGGAAAACATTTGGAGAGGTACAAAATACACAGTTAACCAAGAGCTAAAAGAAAATACTTACAAAATGACGTATAGATGGCATTTGTCCCCACAAAAAATCGCATATATGTATAAAAATAATAATCCATATTGTTGGAAATGTGATAGTAAGATTGGAACTTACTACCACATGTGGTGGACATGCAAGAAGGCAAATCAATATTGGGTAGAGGTGTATAAGGTAATAACACTGGAATTGAAAATCCAAATGGCTTTTGTACCTGAAACATTCCTGTTAGGCATGTTAAATGATGAGCTGAATAAGAAATATGGGAAATTATTGTTTCATCTTTTATCCTGTGCAAGGAATTATCTACGCAAAACTATGGAAGACAAAACAAATTCCATCTATAGAACAATGGTTAAATAAAGTATTTGAGGTGGCAGAGATGGATAAGATGACATGTTGGATGAGAGAAAAGAGTGAAGAACAGGTTAAAAAAGAATGGGACCTTTTATATATTTTTTAAAAGGAAAGATGGAACAATGTTATTTTTTGCTAAAACAAAGGAAGAAATATAATAAAAGGTTACAGAGAGTTTATGTTGTAAAAAAGATAAGACAAACGCTTGAAAGTTTGTTTAAAAAGATGTAGCGCACAATTACATTAACGAACGTCATTTTTTACAAGTTGAACGAAAGTTTACTTAATGAATAATAAACAAAAGCTAGGCTAGTTAACTGAGAAATATCTGACCAGGAAACTATGTAAAATGGATTAATTTGTAAAGGAAAGTTAACCAATTAAGGTGAGGGGAACGTATAGCAAATGGTTAAGATAAAAAAACAAACAAACCAGGAATATAAGAAAAATATAAGTTGCAGGAAGTAGATCCTACGTGTTAAATGTTTTTTATGGTAACTCTCAAGAGAGACAATATATGTTAGTAAAGAAATTAGACAAACTAAGATACAGAAATCAGAAAAGACGTGTTAGAATATGAAGATATGAAGAAAGAGTAGGCAAATATGTAAACATTAGTGACGGGAATGAGTACTTTGTATGTATATATGTATGTAATTATGTTAAGTTTATATTTTGTTAATGTGAAGTTATGTATGTCTTGTGAAAAACTAACAAAAAGTAATAATAAAATAAATAAATAAATAAATAAATAAATAAATAAATAAATGTATGCCCAGAAATAAATTGGGGTCAATTTTGGGCAAAATTTTTTAGATTTATAGATGAGTATATATGGTAATCTCAGGCTGAAGGGATTGCACCGGAGCCAATGGGACTTCACCCCTAGCCACAGAGTCCTTCCTGGATGTTACCTCGACATCACGACTCCGTATTGAGCCCTTTTTCAGTCTCCAGTGCACCTTGTTAGGTTTCACACGGTGTTTCGAGACCAAGTCAGTACAGACATGATGCCAAGATTTCTTGGACTCAGCATGTCTGCCAGCCTCAGGATAGTATTCCTCAAGTGAGCGAGTGGATTTACCCATGGAGGCAAAACTTGGTGGGGCCAACACAGAAAGTTTTAAGGGCTGTTCATACAGAGTCACCCTTAACATAGACTCCTATTTTTCCTCGCATGAGGTGTAAAGGCCTTGAAGTGGGCACAAGTATTCACGTTGTGACCCTTGCCCAAAAAAAGAAGGCAATGAAAATGGCCATCCTGGCCCAGGAGCTTGGCCCAACACTCATCCCACCTCTTAAAAGAGGTCAAACGAGTTGACATTCCACTAACTGTAGTAGAACAGTCCACATCAAAGCTGTTAAAAATCAGTCCAGTAGGAAAAGCCAAAAGAATAGTAAAAAACAGTCCAAAAATCGAAAAGCCAAATCATGAGGTAAAATTGAAAGTGATTCCGAATACAAAGTTCCTTCGATGCTGCAAGCGCGGTGGACAAAAAGGAATTAAGCTAAATGAGTGGAAACTAGGGGTGAACTAAGAGGTGCTTCAAAAACCTGCCTAGTGATTCCAGAAGGTTCTGAATTGCCATAGGCAGACCTATTTGTGTAATTCACAGAGACCATGAAGAACAACAATCAAGTTCATAGTTCAGAAGTCTTTAATCAGACAAAAGAATTCTGAAGCAAAGATGATAATGATGATTATTAATAATATATTCTGAAGAGTGTGTTCTGTTTGATGCTGCTGCTGCTGCGGTAGATAAAAAAGAACTGAGAACTGAACAGGGATTGCTGTGCACCGTGCTTGTCAAAATGCTCATTTATCAGCTCTTGAAGGTTCTGAATGATGCACTGCACAGATGTGGATGACCCATTTGTGTGAATCACAGAGGCAATGAAGAAGAATTATTTTCTCCTCCATGATACCTAAACTTACTGAAGTCTACCAGTGAAGCTAACAGTAGTGGGAAATTGAGGACAAATAAAAGAACAATCATTTACATATAACAAAAATTATACTCTGGAATTCACTACACCAGGACACAGTGACAAGCATCAACTTGGACAGATTTAACAAGTGATTAGACAATTTCATGGCAAAGTTCTCCATGTCTACTAGTCTTGATAGCTATATATGAGTGCGCTGTCATAGGGGGTATGCCTCTGGATATCAGTTGCTACAGAGCTAGTGTTGGAAGGTGCTGTTGAACTCATACCCCATCGAGGCCTGATTGGCCACAGGGCAACAGAATATTAGTTTAGATAGATGCTTGGGTCTCATCCATCTTAACTCTTATTATAGTTATGAAGTCTGGAATTTAGTGAGATTGTTGCACTGATCCACATTAACAGGGTCAGGTAGCTTTATACCATGGATGTCTGTCAACTTCTGCTGGATTTAAGCAGAAAGCTTCCATAAACTAAGTCTAGCGACTGCTGCTGTTTTGCTCTATTATGCTGTAAGAATGCTGGATATCTGGCACTATTCCTACAGCACCAGTCCTTTCTGTTAATTGCCTCCTTTTCCTTCTATTTATTTATTTCATTTTTATACCACTTTTCTCCCAAAAAAGGGACCCAAAGCGGCTCACAAGATAAAACGTTAAAACATCACAATAAAATTGTAAAACTAATTTTAAAAATCTAGAATCTGTTTCAACTGGATATTACTGTTCCTCTTTTTTATGTTAAGCACCCTATTCCCTGTAGTTTACAACTAGTAAACTGCCATTCTTGTATGCTGAGGGGAAAGAGTAAAGTATCTGGGCCAGTTTGAGTCTCTAAATACTTCCTTTTGAGAAACTGCAGCCATGGTTGCCTTGAGTTCAGCTCATCTGTATTAGCTGTCAGAATGAAACACAACACTGCACTCTTGTGTCAATGCACTGCACTAGACACTTGGGAATTCATCTTATTCATCTTGTTCTATAATGGAAATGTTTACAAAAGGTGTTGTGGGGAAGATATTTATTTGGTGGGTTTTCAATTAAGCTTGTATTCTTGCAGGAGGGGGTGCACTTGGGAATGTTTCTACCTATGCTCATTATTTAATGTTGAGATTTGGGATGAGCACTTCTGTTCCATACTACTTCAACAGCAATAGCATTTCTTTACATTTCTATATCACTTATCAGTGAACTCAGCACTATAAGCCAATTGTCCCCAACAAGCTGAATACGCATTTTACCGACATATGAAAGAAGGCTTATTCAGCTTTGGAGACCTGGGATTGAACTCACAACCTTGTGGCTGCAATACCAGAATTTAACCACTGCGCCATCTGGGCCTGACAGTGTCAAAACATTTTCCCATTGTCACAAGGGGGGTTAGGAAACCACTCTAAACCTTCCTTGTTGACATCTCACCCTGCCTATGGTGAAAGAAGTGCTGTGTCCTTACCTATGCTCCATCTTCAGCCAAGATCCTTACTTTTTTCCCTTCCTTAAAAAAAGTGTGCATTGTAAAAAAAATTCCAGATGTGCACCTGGCTCTGGGATATTCTTGTTTCCAATTTCAGTTTTTACTTTGGGCCAGCATCTAAACGGGTAGCAATCATAAAATGAAAACTGTGTTAAAATCAGTTTCTCTTTCTAGTTGAAACACTCACATTAACAGATTGACTATACAGGTCTGCATGTTCCTCAGTGCCTGATTGCCAAATCTGCCAACTCTATTACATCTGAATAGTTATTGCTATGGGGAAATAGCAATGCAATGCCCATCCCTTGACAATTTAACTTGCAAGGCCCTGGTCAGCCTTGTCTGGCTTGCTTTTCAAATCAGACCACCAGGCTATGTGGACTCTTGGGCTGGTTCAGCACAGTCTGCTCTCAGTGGAGGCCAACAACTAGGTGTCTTCAAATGCCATCATGTATTTTCTGTAATAACCTAAATTGATCTAAACAAAAAGGAGATGCTATTGTTCCTACCTTTTCCCTCAGAAGGAATGGAGATAAAACATGCAGAGAAGGGCAATGTTCTTTCAAAACTTCCTAATTTTGTTCCCAAGTATGGTTACCATAGTTTGAAAAGTAAAAAAGAGGACACATTTACTGGCCATTTCAGATCACCTATTGCTATGATGAGTCACTTTAAATGCCCTACTATGTATGCTGTGATAACTGCTACTAGAAATCGTTCTAACCTTTGCTGTATTTTAAACAAGAATTTTAATTATTTAGCAGTGTTTAATACCAACAATTATCTGGTTATAATTGAATTTTCAATACTGTACTTAACTAACTTCAAAATTAATGATGCTCAAATTACCACAAATAATACTGAGGCTGCCTGCTTTGAAGGCTTCCCTGGCCCTGCTTGAACCTGGCATGTCTTCCTCATCCTGAGAGCTACCTGAGCGTCTGCTTTTTCAAGTCCTGACCTTGTAAAAAAGCAAAGACAAGTTAAAAAATCCTCCCAGACAGAAATGTTAACTCTGAAAAAGAGGACATGTCTTGGAAAAAGATATGTTAACCCTGTTTTTAGTAAACATTAGACTAGTATCTGAAGATAAGTTTAATAACAGCAGAGAAATGATGGAAATAAACCTCAAGCTAAATTTCTGTTTTCAAAGCACACTAATGAAAGTGAATTCTCTCTATAACTTGTATTTTTACCCCCACCCTGAGACACACAAATTAATGAATAAGAGAGGTTTGAGTTTCACAGAAATGTATTTATTCAAATGGCCTGTAATAGGGTAACTGCAGTCTACAATTTGAGTAGTCCAGGTGTACATGATGGTAGAAGCATGTATTTCTCAAAAAAGCCACTAGTGACTTGAAACTTTTCAAGCATCACAGTTTTTTTGCAAGTGTTCTTTCCTTGTCCATCACCAACTAAATGGCAAGGATAGTCTCTAGCAAATATGCAGCATTTAAAGTCACCCATCAAAGAAAGTAGCCAGCAAAACTCCCCTTCATTGTGTAAAAAAAAAAAAGTAACTGAGCAGGCATCTGTCTAGCCCAGTGGTCCCCAAACTGTGCCCTTTAAGAGATTTTGGGCTTCAACTCCAAGAAGCCTTAACCATATTGACCAATAGTCTGGGATTCTGGGAGCTGAAGTCCAAAATCCCTTAAAGAATACAGTTTGGGAACCACTGGTCTAGCCAAACATGAATAGGAGGAGATACATCTGTAATACTCCCCAACTATGAGTAAATCTTAATGTGCTCCTTTAAAGTGCATGTTACTTTGTTTCAATCAATCCCTGTACAGTACTAATGCAAATCAGCAAAAGTCTCCCCACCCAATCTGAAAATTTAAACAGCGGAGGAGCGGAGTATAAGAATGCCTACTACTAACTATGGTTCTGAGAAGGAAGCATATCACTTTCCTTTATCTTTTTAGTGCTGAGTATTCCCCACAGTGTTAATCTCAAACGATTAAATTGTATGATACTTTTAGGAGCTGAACAGCACACTCTCAGTAATAAGCTGCCAACCTTCTTCTATCTGCTCCATACTTAGGTCCTGCTTTACAAAAGGTACCTTCCCCTTGATTAGGCCACCTCAAAATAAATAGCATGATGACTGTGAATGTTCAAACTATCCTAAAGATATGCTATACAAAATTTCCTATGGTTCAACATAGTATCTTCACCTTTACTTCTACTTTTCTGTCTGATGCCTTTATCTCCATGTTCCATCAAGTCCTAGCATTTATTGAGAGCAGGTGGGTGTGCGCCATTGCTGCACTGGTACTTAAGGGAACAGACTGCTGCTCTCCATCCAAAAGCAACTGGAGTCTTCTTTCATCTGTGAGGCCCTTTTCTGACCTTAAGAAGTGGCTTATAGGAAAGAGAACAAAAGCAGGAAGGCAGTCCTTTCCCAAACCCATCTCCTGTTCCAATCAACATCTTCCCTTCCTTGACACTGTAACTGTTTTATTTTTATTTTTAAAGAAGGCAGTGAGTCACACCTGCCCTTTCTCAGTCTCTGGTGATGCTGAATAGTATTTGATGTTTTGCTCTGCTGTCATAACCAGTCCTATACCTCCTTTCAGTATCTGCTCCAGAAGGAAGTGAAGATGAATGCTTTCCAATGGGTGTTGATGATACAGTACTAGGTATCTGAATGTGGCCTTTGCAGGAGTCGTAAGATCTTTCATTAGTAAACAGAAGTACTGATTTTCCTTTCTTGGGTAGGAACCTGGCAACATCTTTCCATGAGAATACATGAATTCCCTAAACCAGCCAAGTCTTTAAAGGGTGGAACAGGTTAGGAGAATGGACTCACAGTCCAATAAAATCCTTTCTTGGGTCTAGAACAGTAGTGCACATGGAGCTTTGTGCAAGCTCACAGCATTTCTGTGTCCAGCAGAATTGTGGTTACAGTTTCTCCAATCCCTGCTCATCTAGAACTAAAATTATTTTGGAGTTCAAAATGACAATGGAGTAAAATTGGAGATAAGTAGTTGGGCTAATTCTCAAAATACAACAACACAACACCCCACAGAACTATCTATAATTCCCTCATACATCCTTACACTATATGAACACAGGGATAGGACTCCAAACAGAGAAGGGTTTATCTACACCACAATATACAAGTTTGTCAAATCAAGGAATCATAGGGACAGTAGTACCACAAAGAGACCAGAACTCTCACTCTTAATAGAGTAACAGCACTGTCGATGGTCTCCTCTTGCTAGAACAAACCAGGAGAAAAACCACTATCAAGCCAGCTTGTAAATCTGTAAATTGGATAAAGGCTTAGTTACATAATGAATTAACCAGTTCTCTGGGCAGGTTTACACAGGCCCCTCCTTTCCCACTAGAAATAGGTGGCCTGTACATATGATTGTAAGTGAGGAATTCAGGAATAGGTCAATTGAGGTTTGTTTGTTTTTCTAAAAAAAAAAGATAAAAATAATGCCTTTCACTTAATCTTTGTATTTGGTTAAAATGTAAACCTTCCCCCTGAATTTGCTTCCTGGGACTTTTTGTCTATTACATCAGTCCAAGTGAGACTACAACAAAAAGTGAAAAGCAGTTTTTTTTTGGGGGGGGGGGGGCACTGTCTCTTGCACTGCCCACTTAATGGCACTGAGCCCTCTAACTTTTCAAGATGCCTTCCCCTAGGTGAGATGGGATGCAACAATTTGAACATACTTTAGAAACACCAGAATGATTGTAGCAAGGAGCAGCAATGACATGTATATCTTGGCAAAGGAGACTGCAGGTCACATCATTTGATGTCAGTTAAGGACCCTAGTTTATTTCACAGGGTCCCCTTTGCCATCTGCCAAAGGCTTCATGTCAAGGATGCAGCCTTTGCTCTGCTATTTCTCCCAATCAGCAGTTTGGCACAATGGCAAAGTCCACTTTCCCTAAAGGGTCCACAAAGGATACTTTTGTTTTTAAGTGACGGAAATGGGATACCTTGAATATAGGTGATAAGCAGTTAACTAAAAGAGGGTATAGGAAGAAGCGGGAGGGGAATTTTCTATAAAAAGGCACTGGGATTGGCTCTGGGATCTTTCTGGTTTCTGTAGCGCATGGCAAGCCACACTCCAAGGATCTGAAAAAGAGAGGAAAAAGGAAGCAGCTATGAGACCTCAATTCAAAAGGTAATACCAAGTCACTGTGTTTACTATATTTAATTTCTACAACACTGATTATTATGGTATTTATTTACATTTCTGGTTGTTGTCTTTCTGGGAAAGCTCTGGTTTCTTTATTAATTAGCTATATGGCAAGCAGAAATTTAACACCTGTTGAAATATGCCTTCATGGCAGCACAGAAAGAGACCAAAGCAGGGGGAGAGGGAGGCAGCAACCCTGCTTCCCTCTCTCTTTGGCCTAATAGGCATCCTTACCTCTGTGAAGCTGAAAAAGAGTCCAACTCCGCCGAGGATTTTCAAGGCTTCACCTGCATGTTCCATCATTACCTCACCACAACTGAGGCACCTTGTTTTTTTGCAAGCCTGCAGAGGATGACAAAAATAATTGTTACTTTGACTGTTAGTTCTAGGGAGGGAATCACAAATTTTGAAATACTTTCACACAAAGCCAATGGCAGTGACTAAAGAAAAACCCACTAATTTGCCCAACAGCAAAGGCTGTAACAGTCTTGTATCTAGGGAACTTGGAATCCTTGAACATAGGAACTTCACAAAATTCTCTAGATCAGTGGTCCCCAAATTATGCTTTTTAAGGGATTTTGGACTTCAGCTCTCAGAATCCCAGACTATTGGTCAACATGGTTAAGGCTTCTGGGAACTGAAGTCCAAAATGTCTTAAAGGGCGCAGTTTGGGGACCACTGCTCTATATAATTTTGTTGGCTAGTCTAGACTCTAGACAGTGAAAAGTGATGCTACATAAAGACTGAACTCACAGCCAGGAAATACAAAACCTGTTTCTCATGTTTTATTTCCCTGCTCAAAGGTTTGATCTTGAATAGGGGCAGATAGACAGAAATAGAATTTTTAAAATTCAGTTTCAATATCCTAAAAATGGTAACTTGTGTCTACATGGTTAGATAATATTCCTAACTGGTATAAATACAATCAGGTTTGCTGCAGAAATAAATGTTGAACTATTAATATTTAATAGCTTGGCTCATCAATACAAGATTTAGTTGATTAACCCAAATATCAAAATAGGTGCTTTCTGGAGGATGTCTGAAAAAACAAATCTGGTCCCATCTCATCTGTGGGGTTTTGGTTTTTGGGGCTCCTGTGGATGGTAAAAAGCATGGATGGTAGCACCCTATATTATTCAATGGTGGCAACATCCACATGGATGCATCAGCATCTCCATGTGAATGTGATGCCATTGAATATGGGGCATGACAAGCCATGGGTGTGTGTGTGTCAAATCCATGGATTGCTAGCCTGCTGATACAAAGGGTCAAAGGATAGGCTATCTTAAATTCTCTCCTTCCTGCAATTAGTAACCTATGTCCAATCTCTTTAAAAATAAATGCTGTGTGAGTAAGATGGAAGAAAAATATCATGTATTTTCACTGTGGTGTGACCAAAGATTCTGACTCAAATCTGACTAGGTAAAAATACTTTCTTGGGGAGGAACAGAAAGACTTGAGCCAACGTGAAAGTAAACAAAATAGCAATTTTGTTTACATTATCACTTGTATTGCATTATCAACTGTTGCTTGACTTTGTACCCAACTCAAAACTCTGGAGACACTCAGATGCTCAAAAAAATTAACATCCTGAAAAGGCTTGACAGAACCTGAGTCAGGATATATTTTTTGGGAGAAATTATGTAGGAATTAACTTTGCTGTTTGTAAAAGATCTCTCTTTGAACCCTGGTTCAAAGGAGGAGACCTGTGTTTGGGACAGTTAACCACTAATATGCTAGCAAAAACAATGTACACAGAGCCTTTAGATCTAATTAATCATTTGTGTTCTACTCTGAAATAAATCTGGAGCTGTTATGAAATTTACTTTCCAAAGTAAAGCTGGAAAATGCATAATACCTTGAAATGTGGCTGAATTTAACATGCAACTACTGTACAGGAAGTCAGGACAGCTCTAGTTTCTTTAATTAGCTATATGGCAAGCAAAAACATATAGTCCTCTGGTTACTGCTGACTAGGGCTGATGAAAGTTAAAGGTCCAATCACTTTTTGCAAGGCCACACATCCCCCATGCCTAATGTAAGTCAAAGTCTAAGGGACCTTGGATACCTTCATACTGATATTTGTATTATTAAAACCAAAGTCCTGCCAGATGATCTTTTCTCTGTGAAAATACTCTGCAAGTAAACTTTTTTTTCTGCATCACAGGGACACGTGTGGCCCTCCAGATATTGGACTGCAACCTCCATCAGTCCTAGCTAACACAACCAATAGTAAGGGATGATGTGAGTTGCACTCTAACAACACTGAAGGGCCACACACTCCCTCTGCTATAACAAATGAATTACAAGAGGTCTGGCTTGGGCCCTTTAGAAAATAAACACATGACTTCCAATACTGGCAAAAAGAAATTTAACTTTCCTTACAGAAGAATGTTACTGCCAGCATAAAATAAAAAACAGAATGAAAAGCTGAAGGAAAGATAAGAACCAAGCAATTTAATAAGCAAGAAAAAGAAGCAAAGGGCTTTAGAAATAAGGTTTAAACAGAACACAAAAAAACATGTCACCATATAAGCAATGAGCAGGCACACTGCAGCTCCAAAGCCATTTTGCACACCCAAATGTGAGGGTCTCCCCTAAAATGGTCCCAGAACTATTTCTTGCTCCAAAAGAAATGCCTAAAAGGGAATTCAGGGACTGCACCCCCTAGAAACCTGGGAAGAGATATTGGCCATTCTGTGTGGCCAAGAAAAATCAGACTTCCCCAATTTGGAGTGGGGGAACAGAAGGTGGCAATGGAGGCAACAGTATTGCAGGGTCCTACAAGGGTGATTAATGCAGCCATCCAAGTCCTGACAACTGGTCACCTGAGTCTAGACCATAAGACATATTCCAAAATCCAAATTGTAATAACAACAGGCCAGCACAAAAGGCACATGTTTGAAATCTCTAGAGCAGGGATCCTCAAACTCCAGGCCTCCAGATGTTTTGGACTTCAACTCCCAAAATCCCAGATCATTGGCCAAGCTGTCAGGGAGGGTGTTAGGAGGTAGGAAGGAAATTTGCATGTGGGTAGTGATTGGCTGAGGGACAAAGAGGAAGGAGGAGTCTTTGTGGGGTTCTGGAAGTCTATTCAGATTGACTGTAGAATCCTGGGGTAGGAAGGAAATTTGCTTGTGTGTGGTAATTGGCTGAGGCTTCTGGGAGATGAAGTCCAAAACATCTGGAGGGCCAGAGTTTGAGGACCCTTGCTCTAGAGCCCTTCCATGGGCAAGCCAGGTGGGAAGACTTGATGTTCAAGTATGCAGTCTACATGCTGTCTTGAGATGTAATGAGAAGGAAGGGTCTTCAGACACTCCAATGGGGTTCATCAGATAATGTGATTGTATAAGGTTTCACCTGGAGTAGGTCCTAGGCTTGCTGGATCTGGACAATTTGGTTCTCAATTTGAAAATGTGAAACCTCATGGTAAACTCAGAATGGATGATCAACAGCAGCATGGAATGGCCTGCCGGACGAGATCCATCAAATTACCAATCTAGAGAGCTTTAAAAAGGCCATCAAGACGGATCTCTTCCGGCAAGCCTTCCCGGAATAAAATGCTCGGCCACAAATAAGACTTCCCATCCAGTGAACTCTGCCCATGATGATTTTTATTTAGCTTAGTCGGTTTTAATATGTAGTTTTTAATCTTACATTGTTTAATCTTGTTTTAAGGGGGGCATTATGTATATATGGATGTATTTTAACCTGTTGTACGCAGCTTTGATTGCCTGGCAAAAAGCGGGATAGAAATTTTAAAAATATTTATTATTATTATTATTATTATTATTATTATTATTATTATTATTATTATATTAGCATAATTTTCCAATGACTGGTTAACTAACTTAGTGGGTTTCAAACTGTTTTCTGATGAATGCTGGGGTCCTTGGAAGCCTTCTGGGAAAATCAGTCATGGAGAACCATCTTCTCTGAAAAGACAGCTTGCAATCTTTGTCAAGCTTTCTTATAACTCATAGTTTCAAGGGTGTCTCCTAGGATACATTTATATGAAGAAATAGTGCAGAAGTCTCTAATGAGGACTGGAAATAAATGGAAGAGACAGACCAACCCTATCTAGATCTATTCAGAAAATTAATCAAGTTATGTATCTTTTGTGCCTTAAGCCCCCACGGTAGCCATTTTGCCACTAGTTATAGAACACATTGCAACCATGTTGTGGTATGTCCTAGAATATAACTCAAAATATCGGCGGGTTGGCAGTCTGAGGCCTGGGTACCGCATGATGAGATGAGCTCCCATCACTAGTCCCAGCTTCTGCCAAGCTAGCAGTTCAAAAGTATGCAAATGCAAGTAAACAAATAGGTACCACTTTGGTGGGAAGGTAAACAGCGTTCTGAGCAATCATGCTGGTCGCATGATCACAGAGTAGTCTCTGACAACGCTGGCTCTTCAGCTTAATAACAGAGATGAGCACCGCCCCTATGGTCGGACACGACTTGACAACCTTGTCAACAGAGAATACCTCTATGTTTTAAAATTCCATATGATACACTTTAAATACATGGCCCAGTCCATATCCCTACCTCCAGCTTCCTTGTCCAGTAACTCTATTTTCTTATTTGACAGTGCGTCCTCGCACGTGACGGGGGCGCCACAAAGGCCCATCTAGATCGGGCCACAGTATGTATGTATGTACGTATGCGCGCGCACACACACACACACCCCTCTTTTCCAGGCAAGCATTCTCTGGAGATATCAGCCACAGATGCTGGCGAAACATCAGGAAGAAAACTCTTCTAGAACACGTCCACATGGCCCGAAAACCCCACAAAAAGCAATTATTACTTATCCTTGAAGGGTTCCTTCATATACAATTTTTGACTAAAATATCAAGTATTGTCAATGATCAGGGTAAAGAGACCTCAGTTGTTGTTGTTGTTTTTAATTGAATCAGTGGATGTTTTAGAACAGTACTGTAGTTAGCAAATTTGGGTCTCCAGATATTTTGACTTCAACCTTCAGATATCCCAATCAGCATGGCCAGTGGTCAAAAGGGATTCTGGAAAGTGAAGTCCAGTGACACTGGTAGTCCTAAAGGTTGGGAACCACTGCTTTAGAAAAAAAAGTACAGCCAATAGCACAAAGCAAGAGGAGCACTCCATTGCATACCCATCACTTCTAGCATAATTAATATCTACAAACACAGCATATAAATTTTGACAAACTGAATAGACAGTGCACCCTTGTTATACGCTGGGGCTTGATTCCAAGATCCCCCCGTGTATAACAAAATCCGTGTATGCTCAAGTCCCATTAAATATAATGACATAGCAAAATGGTGTCCCTGATAAAAAATGGAAAATCAAGGTTTGATATTTGAAATTTATCAAACTTTTTTTTAACATTTTCAAACCGTGTATGCTTGAATCCGTATATAAAAAAATCCATGAATAAGAAGGGCCAACCATACTGGTTGAGATTCCTGTCCACTCCCATTTTGACGTCACATACTGACATTCCCCAAGAGACCTTAGTTAAAGCTAAAACTACAATGCCTTACAGGAGATATCTCCCCTTCCGCACCATTTTTCTGTTGTACAACCTGGAATTCAAATGGATTTAACTGGTATGTCAGAGAAAAGGAGGGTGCACACTAATGCAACCAACAAGTGCTATTTTGTTTTTGTTTACTTAACTTTTGAACTGCAATAAAAAACATTTTGCACCTACACAGTGTGAAGTATCTTGTGTATATCATAACAGTTCCAATTAAATCCATTTTCAATTCCACACAACAAAATATGGGAAAGTCAAGAGTGTACAAATACTTCTGCAAAGCACAGTATTAGCTGAAACCACTTAGTGTGTAAAGCACAAGGCCAAGCAGGTTAGAATTATACAATGATTCCTGCTACCTAAAAGGACCAAAGTATTCCAAAAGTGTATACTTACTGCAGGACAAGATTCAACATCACTCTTGAACGTTTCAGCAGATTCACTTTTGTTGAATAGCCCACAGCAGTTTAAGTTGCTTTCTATTGATTTTTTGGTGTTCTCCTTCACTAATCTCCAGCCACCACTCAAAAGACTCTCCTAAGAGAAAAGAAAAGAGATCTTTGTACCCAGATCAGAAGGTCATTCTGCATTGTTTAAGTACAGTACAACCCTCTTAGTTTAGAAGAACGAAGCACAAATTTTCTTACCTGTAGTCAATTCAGCTCATAATGACTGGCAGTTACATGGGCCAGGGGGAAGGGGAGTTCATGATGGAACAACAACTAAACCATAGTGTAATGCAAGTCGAGTCTCCCTTATCCAGAATTCTGAAATATTCCAAAATCCAAAATTGTCCACATGGGCAGATGAGATAGTGGCACCTTTGTTTCTAATGGTTCAATGTACACAAACTTTGTTTTATGCACAAAAATTTAAAAAATGTGCATAAATTACCTTCAAACTATGTGTATAAGATGTATGTATATAAAACATACATTAAGTTCATGTTCAGACTTGGGTCCCATTTCCAAAATTTCTCAAATAGTCTAAAATAAAATAAAAAAACTGTTAAATCTAAAACACGTAAAATCCCAAATATTATGGGTAAGGGAGACTCAACCTGTGTATTATTAGTGAGATGGACAGATATATGGGGGCTGGGACAGAC
This sequence comes from Sceloporus undulatus, assembly GCF_019175285.1. Lineage (NCBI taxonomy): Eukaryota > Metazoa > Chordata > Lepidosauria > Squamata > Phrynosomatidae > Sceloporus > Sceloporus undulatus. The sequence goes on along the minus strand of NC_056523.1, from coordinate 176,984,154 downwards.
GGACAGAGAGTAAGTGCAGACAAATAACTAAACTGCACTCAGAAACTGAGGTTAAAAAGGTTACTTTTTGGACAAATCTCACATCACTAGCTAGGAATTCTGGGGTGTGCACTCAAAAAAAAAGTACATTTTTCAGCCATAGAATGACAAAATTGTAGTAATGCTACTGAGGAAAGCTGAATAGAATTTTTAAGCGACCATCCCTGACTAATATCAAAAACTCACTGTTTTAAGAGAAAGATTGGATATGCTTCATAGCAGATATCATAGAATCATAAAGTTGGAAGAGACTGCAAGGGCCATGCAGTCCAACCCCCTGCCATGTAAGAAATCTCAATCAAAGCATCCCTGACAGATGGCCATCCAGCCTCTGTTTGAAGACCTCCAAGGAAGGAGACTCCACTACACTCCAAGGGAGTGTGTTCCATGGTTGAACAGCCCTTACTGTTAGGAAGTTCTTCCTAATGTTGAACTGGAATCTCTTTTCCTGTAGCTTGCATCCATTGTTCTGGGTCCTGTTCTCTGGAGCAGCAGAAAACAAGCTTGCTTCTCTCCTCAATATGATATCCCTTCAAATATTTAAACAGGGCCATCATATCACCTCTTAACCTTGTCTTCTCCAGGCTTAACTTCCCCAGCTCCCTAAGTCGTTCCTCATAGAGCATGGTTTCCAGGCCCTTTACAATTTTAGTCGCCCTCCTTTGGACACGCTCCAGTTTCTCAATGTCCTTTTTAAAATTTTGGTGTCCAGAACGGGATACGATATTCCAGGTGGGGCCTGACCAAAGCAGAATAGAGTGGCACTATTACTTCCCTTGATCTAGACACTATACTTCTATTGATGTAGCCTAAAATTGCATTGGCCTTTTTAGGTGTCACATCGCACTGCTGACTCAAGTTCAACTCGTGGTCTACTTGGACTCCTAGATCCCTTTCACGTTGTCTCGTTCAGCCAGGTGTCCCCCATCCTATATCTCTGCATTTCATTAGCTTGGTTGAAAGTTTCTTAGTTATCCATCCTGGTTTCTTGAGACACTGCTCATTTTTCTTCTTCACTGGAACCGTTTTAAATTGTGACTTCAGTATCTCCCTTTTGAGAAACTCCCATCCGTCCTAAACTCCCTTCTCTTTTAGTATTCCTGACCATGGGACCACCCCCAGAACTTCTCTTAAGTTTACTGAAATCAGCTCTTCTAAAGTCTAGAATGTGTGTCTGACTATGCCTGACTTCTCCTTTCCACTGTAAAACAAACAGGAGAACATGGTCACTTCCACCTAATGATCCCACCACTTGCACCCCATTAACCAAGTCATCCCTGTTGGTTAGGATCAGATCTAAAATAGCTGACCCTCTTGTTGCCTCTTCCACATTTTGGACAATGAAATTATCTTCGAAGGAATTGAAGAATTTGCTAGACCTTGAGGATTTGGCTGAGTTTGACTTCCAGCATATATCAGGATAGTTGAAGTCACCCATTACCACTACATCTCTCCTTTCTGAGTGTGTGGTCATCTGTTATAGAAAGGCATCGTCCAATTCCTCCATCTGACTCAGGGGTCTGTAGTAGACTCCCACAGTAACATCAGCTGGCTGATGAACTGAAACCACATGCAAAGTTGAAAATTTCAACATTTTGCTGGAGCCAGCAAAAAATGTTTCCCTATTGCTAAACTTATAAAGCAAACAGGAAATCCACCCTTTGATTGCAACTCTGCTGACCACGGCATGGCAGTTCCTCCCAGTAGGTTTCATTTCTTATTAATGCACCAGATTCCAGATCTCTAAATTTGTAACACAGTTCTAAAGGATCCAAACAGTTGCTCCAGGAAGTGCAAGCTTCATCCTCAAGAACCCTATCTGTTATTCTCTATTCCACTTCTCAGTTCAATCTGCCTTTTTCCAACCAGAATAGCCTTACTCTCAAATGAACATGTTGTGGTTTGATGTGCAAGCTAAACATTTTAAACCTCCCTCCAAACCTGAACAGAGATCAGGCAAGAAAGTGTACTTACCTGTTTACTTCTCTTGATTGCCAGACAAGAACAGGAAATTCCAAACTGGAAAATAAAGACTAGCCCTAGAATTATCATATACTGAAAATGTGTCATTAAGAAAATGAATGGGAAAATAGTGAGACCGAAAAGCCAAAATGCCTGTGTCACAGAGAAAGCCTTTTAACCCCCTCCACTTATTAAATGAAATGCATTTGTTTGTATATCTTCTGGATTGTTATCTGGTTGTTCAATGAGAAACAGAAGAAAACCCACTCTCTGCTGGAAGAGACACTATAATGGAAAGGCAGGCTACAAATTATTTTCTTTTCAGCATCACTAGCTATTGATGCCATTTCTAAATTTTAACCACTGGTTCTGTATTTTGAGAAATTTGGAATATTGAAGTCTTTGAGATAGTGTGAGAAAGCCTCAATCAGGTGGCAAGGCAGGATTTTAAATAACTGATCTGACAGAGGGCAGAGTTAACGTTTTCAACAGAAAAGAACTTTTAGACTCTTGCCTTGATCAGCTGGCACGTGGATTGCTCAGGTAGACATCCAGAGAATGCCACAAACAAATTCTGTTGCTTCTTTAGTAGCGAAAGACCTTTTGTATTCTTTCTCAGATCATCTGTCAGCCTTAGCTTTTAATGATTTCAAAAGAAACCAAAGTTTGCTTTAAGGCTTTATCTAAATCTTCCTGTCCTTTCATGTTCCCAGGTACCCTGGCCCTTCTCTGCCAGCCACAAACACAGTGTTGTAGGACTGCCAGATTAAACAGCAAACAGAAACTGACAGTAAAGCACATTTGACTAAAAAAGATGCAGCAGCATCTTCTAAAACTTGGTGTTCTGTAGAAATATTTAAAAGACGTCCAAATGACATTGACTCTTTCAGTCCAACAGGGCTCTTACAGAGTCTTGAAGTGAAAGAGAAGCCTGCTGAAATGGGTACCAGAATGATCCAGCCAAGACAAGGTGTGTTAGGAATGGCAGTACATTTTTAGTTCCTGTTTGAGACAACCTTCCATTAGTGGTTCCTGTTTGAGACAAGCTTCCAAGTGTTTTATTGCCCAAATAGGACAGAAAATAACATAAGGCAAAACACTTTTACCACTATTCTAGTTTGAAAGCAGTCAGAGACTTCCAGTTCCTAACCATCTCAATACAGAAAAGCGTGCTGAGGTCCTCCGACTAGCTGCTTTTGGCATTTTCAGGTTGCTTTCAAGCTGCTTTGAACAATATATTTACTACATGTTACTTGCTTCATACAGAATACTGTGCATAAAAATCTCTTATGACAAATACTTCACGAGTTCCTGCGGGATTATGCACATGCAGTGAAACAAGCAGATGTGCTTTTATTATGTGTTAATTAGGAGTAGGCAACTATGGCCCTCCAGATGTTTTTGGACTGCTGATTTTAGCATACTAATGATAATGCTGGTTAGGACTCAGAGGACCTGTAGGTTGAGACAGGGGAGCACTCTGGAGGTCTTTTTAAATGGAGATGGCAGAAACTAAATTGCTAGGACTTTCTGCCTGTAAATCATGTACTCTGCCCCTAAACTTATAGGACTCTCTTTTAATCAAAGATAGTCCTCATCAACCCAGATGGACTAAGTTTGGTATCAGTGCAGACTGGACAGTGTACACTGCTTATTTCCTATGTTCATCTCAAGCATGATACAAGCCCTCCTCTGGGACACTGCCCACCAATTCCCTTCTTCATACATTGCTGTTTCACTGAGCTACAGGAATAGTCTTCTCAATTTATGAGCCCAAATAAGAGGTTCAGACATTATAGTTCTTGGAATGAAGTCACACAACTTCCTGAAATATCACAGAACAGAAATGCTTAGAAGCATCTGATGCTGAAAAGTCACTAAAAGTTAGAAGTTGGAGATCTGAACACTATCAAAGATATTTATGCACTGCAGAAGGCTTTATATGGCCAATCATGTCTGTAGAGTTCCCAGGCCTGGAATCCCTACTTTGTATCTGAAACTGTCAAGTGTATAGGGATGTTCAAGGGAGAGCTTGTTACTACCCATTTAATCTTTCACATGTTCAAGCAACAGCCTGAACAAAGCTGTGGCCAGAAGCATTTCCACTATTTCCTGCTCCTTACAATAACTATCACAAGAATCTCCATCAACATTTCTTAACTTGACTACCCCAGAACATCCTGCCATCCATGAACTCTGTAATTCTTTCAAAAATCCGCTAAACTAGGCATTCTTGTAGATGGTTATCCACAGAATCATGATTAAGCAGAATGAATGCTGCAGCCTATCAGACTGAGCACAGAAACACCACAGCCCTTCAAATCACCTTTTTGTGATCTTCACACAGCTGCCAATTGCCTCCAAACACAATCACTAGGCTATGATGTTTCCTTTTAAAGCCATTTCCCTTTTCCCTAAAAAGAGACAAACAAACAAACTTACTACCAAAACTATTTATCAGTAACACAGTTGTATCAATCAGAAAACCAAGATCAGCTCACAGAGTAAAATTTCCTTTGAGTAAGGTCCTTCTCTGAAACAAAGCCTTCAATACAACTTAGCAGTCTAACAACTCATTTCTCTCCAACTGCACAACTTTCATTAAGACTGTATCTCCCTCATCAGTTCCTCTAGATCGCAGCATTTCTCTCTGGCCCCAAACACACTGAAGAAATAATCCAATTTGAGACCGCTTTAACTGCCCTGGCTTGGTGCTAGGGAATCCAGGGAATTGTAGTTTATTGTGGCACCAGAGCCTTCTGACAGAGAAGGCTATGAATCTCACAAAACTACAGTTTCCAGAATTCCCTAGCACTGAGCATAGGCAGTTAAAGCAGTCTCAAACTGGATTATTTCTGCAGTGTATTTTGGACCTCTGCTATTCAAGTAAAAGGTCAAATTTTAAAAACTGTTAACAACCATCATGTTTCAGGAGGTGTTATTTGTGGGTTACCACCAGAACCTAATATATGGGTTGATGCAAGGAAGCTCTGCAGTCTTGGGAGATAATTCTGCCACCAAGATAATATTCTTCCTCCTACACGTTTCTCAGACATTTTTGTGGATTTTAATCAGCTTAGGAAAATCCAGAGGCATTTGTAATCCTCTTTACATGTATGACATATGCTTTTAACACAGGAGACACTGCTTACTATCTGGCGTATCAGGTGAGAAGAGTATAAAGGAAGTTTTATGACTAGTCTCTGCAGGTATACGTTTTTCTGTACAGTATGAATGGCTATACATGGGATTTGTCAAGATCTGAATGAACCAACAATGTCCTTTCCACAGTTTTGTACAAGGCAGAATTCTGCTTAAGACTGGGACTGTCTTATTAATGGTCTTTGCAAACTGTTTTATAATTCTTATTTGTCTGAAAAGAGGGTGGAAATGCTTCAAAAAGAATAAAATAAAAATATTTACCTGTAGAGGCCTGTATCTACAGCTTAAAAATAATATTACATTGTTATGTGATATTTAACTCTGTAAAGCTGCATCTTCCTATTAATTTTCAATAGTAGGTGGGATGATTCAGTGTTTCTGGCTAAAGTGCAAATTTTCACCACTGCTTCATAGAAAATTATTTTTCATTTATTTTTTGAATGGCTTCAATGACAAACAAGTGGGTCCAATAATACTATGTAAATCCTTCAGGCCACTCTGAAACATCAGGACAATTGACAATTGCTTAATAAATTAAGATGGCATTCAGAGACATGTTTACCTAGAAGTCCAATTTAATTCTGTGGGACTTGTTTCTGAGGAGACATATAGCATTATATGTCTGTGCCATATGTGCTACATGGGCAAAACACAAAGTCTTTTCCAAAAAGCATTCAACACAGCAAACAACTGGCTACAGCTTCCTGTGGCTTGTATCCACATAATACAATGCAAGTATTCATCTGTATTGGATAAAATATCGCAAAGCACAGAGCATAATTATTCATCTTTCCCCCACCACAATTTATGTGTACAAGCTATTGTGGGAGGAGGGTGACTCCAGCTACCACAAAGGGTTGGGGTGCAGCAAGAAGAGGTAGTGATTGAGGAAAGTCCACATGTGGAAGAGAGAACACCATCACCACCACCCCAGGAAACAGGTCTGCTGCTGGCTTGCCACTCTACATCTCTCCTGGTGGACTGCAGCCTGCTTCAGGCTTCTGCACTTCCTGCAGAACAAGGCCCCTGGTACCCAGATACCTGCTGGCTAAGAAAGCAGAGGACGACCTGTCCCATCTTCAAGAGGAAAAAAGCTGGGTGACTGCTGTGCTGGGACTGCCACCAGCAGGGACACCCCTCCGGGGAGCTGCTTGAGAGGTGGAGCAAAGCCAAAGGCCAGTCCCCTTAGTTGGGAGGAGGAGGAGTGCCTGGGTTTTATAAATATTTAAACAACTTGCCTGTAAGTAAAATAAAATAAAATAAAAGAATAAATAAATAAATAGTTACATAGAGAGCATGGGAAGGGAAGCAGCCCAGGGAGGCTCCATTACGACAATGGTAGTCAAAAGGCAATATGGTGTGGGAAACCAGTCCTATTATCATGGTAGAAGGGAGAGTCACAGGGGGTTGGTTAACTCCCTCCCCTTCCCCAAATAGTCCAGATAGCCCCTGGACTGAAAATGCTGCTGCTTAATGCCAGGTTGATGAATGGAAAAACAGCCTTGAACCAGGACTTGATTTTGGATGAAGATGCCAATCTGTCTTGTACTGTATTATGGAAACCTGGCTGGATGAAGCGGGGGAGGGGGGATATTAATATCTCCCAGCTTTGTCCATCTAGGTTCTCTGTAGAGCAGCAGGTGAGGCCTGGGGGGCAAGGAGGTGGGGTGGCAGTAGTCCATCAGGATTCCATCTCCCTTACCAGGTGGCCTGGCCCACAATGTTGGGTTCAAGTGTGTGTTTCTGAAGGTGGATGGGACAACCTGCTGCTCAACAGTTTCCCTTCCTGAGCTGTCTGAGTTGGTCTTGGCAGTGGTATTAGATTCCACTCACAGTGTTGTACTGGGGGACTTCAACAACCACACAGAGATTACCCTGTTAGGAGCAGCTCAGGACTTCATAGGCACCATGACAACCATGGGATGTCCCCAGTAATATCTGGTGCCACCTATGGTACAGAACACACTCTGGGCCTGTTTTTTGGGTGGAATGACAGTGATTTAGGTACGGAAGAGCTTTCTGTAGTTCCTGTGCCATTAACTAGTGGAGGCTGAATTCACTGGGACTTAGATCCTCTGCAAGAATGTGGGCTCAATTAAGATGATTCACCCTAGAAGATTACAGATCCAGATGGATTCCTGATGGCTCTTGGGAAGCTTCCCACTGACTTGTCAGATAATCCTGTCGAAGTCATGGCAGAGCTTTGGAACAGGGAAATGGACAATTTCCTATAAGTGTCCCCTCTCAAGAAATGGAGCCAAGCAAGCCCCATGGTTCACTAAGGAGCTGGTGGTGGTAAAACGAGTGGGATGTAGACTAGAGTGATGATGGTGGAAGACATGAGAAACATCATACATATACTGGATCCTTGCCCTTCCTGGCTTCTGAAAGCAGCTAGAGGGGGATTGATCTAGTGGGTAAGGGGAGTAGTGAAGGCTTCACTGCAGTAAGGGAGGTTTCCATCCTGCCTAAAAGAGGCTATAATTATGCCATTACCAAAAAAGGCCTCCCTGGATCCCACCATTTTGAGTAATTATAAACCAGTCTCTGACATTCCATTTCAGGGCAAAGTTCTGGAGTGTATGGTGACCTCCCAGCTTCACAGGTTTCTGAACAAGATGGATTATCTAGATCCATTTTAACCTGGCTCCAGGCCTGGTTATGGGATAAAGACAGCCTTGGTGGATGACCTACATCGGAAGCTGGTCTGAGAGTGTATCCTTTTCGTTTTTGCTGGACTTCTCCGCAGCTTTTGATACCATCAGCCACACAAGTCTTCTGGGCCAACTCTTTGGGATGGGACGTGTAGGTACTGGTATGCAGTGTTTTGGGTTTTTTTTGGAGGAGCAGTGGTGCTGGGGACTCCTATTCAATGCCCTGGATGTAGACCTGTGGGGGTCCCCTGTGCTGTTTACGTCTACATGAAACCACTGGGAGAGGTCATCTGGAGTTTTAGGTGGTGGTGTCACCAACGTGATGAGGACACACAACTCTAACTTCCCTTCCTATCTGATTCCAAGGAAGCTGTCTTAGTACTGATCAAACATTTGTTGTCAGTAATGGACTAGATAAGGCAAATAAATTGAAACTTAATCCAGACAAAACAGAGGTGCTTCTGGTTAATCAAAAGACAGCTCAGGGAATAGGGATTCCACCTGTGCTAGATGATGTTACACACACCTTGATATCTCAGGATCGCAGCTTGGGTGTGCTCCTGGACTCAGTTCTGAGCCTGGATGTCCAGGTTTCAGCAGTGGCCAGGAGTGTATTTGATAAAACAAGAGTGCCTGCTGCATTTGTTCCTTGAGATATCAAATCTGGTGGGGGATGACAAATGCCTTGATTACATCCCATTTGGACTACTGTAACACAATCTACGTGGGGCTGTCGTTGTAAACTTTGCAGAAACATCAGCAAATCCAAAATGTTGCAGCCAAAATTCTGACCAAGGTCCGTTACAGGGCGTGTGTAACTCGCTTTGTTAAAACAGCTTCACTGGCTACTGATTCATTTCCAGGCACAATTCAAAGTGCTGGTCATGACCTATCATGCCTTAGTTTACATCTAGACTGTCTGAAAGACTGTATGCCCATATATGAACCTGCCAGAGCTCAAAGGTCTTCAGGGAAAGGTTTTCTCTTGGTCCAACACCATCACAACCTCACTTGGTAAGGATATCAGAAAGTCTTCTCAGTGGCTGACCCCATCCTCTGTAACTCATCTTCACATGATTTCCTTTTCCCAGGAGGCAAAGTCCTTTTTTGTTTAAGCAAGCTTTTAATGTGCAGTGAGCACATGCTATCTGCTGGAACTTGGTTCTGGAACGCCCAGTGGATACCAAAATTTGTGGATGATCAAGTCTCATTATATACAATGGGGTAGCAAAATGGTGTCTCCTACACAAAATGGCAAAATCAAGATTTTCTTTTTGAGGTAAAAATGGGGAATGTTTCCCCACCATGAATGGTTGAATCCATGGATGTAAAATCCATGGATACAGAGTAAGAAGAAGGGCCCTCCCTCCAGTCTATCTGCCATGGTCCAGGCATCAGAGGGACAGCAGATCTGCTGGACTTTTCCCCTTCCCCACTGCCATTCCTTTCTCCTTTTGTGTCTTGTCTCTTTAGATTGTAAGCCTGAGGGCAGGGAAATGTCTAATTAACAATTTGTAAGCCACTCTGATAGCCTTGGCTGAAGAGTGGGGTATAAGTCTATTATTATTATTATTATTATTATTATTATTATTATTATTATTATTATTATTATTATTATTTTGGGACCGTTTATGTCTTTACAATAATTTTATATAATTTTATGTGAATATTTTAATTGTTCGTACATTTTTATTGTTGAACTCTTTGGGGAGCCTGCTTGGGTCCCACTCTGGGAAAAGCCAGCATACAAATGAAATAATAAATAAAGATGGAAAGCTAAAAAAAAGTAATCTATTCCAATTTCACTGTAAAGCTACACACACTGCATTTACTTAGGAATACACTCCAACCCCTGTATGAGCTGGATTGGTAACTGCAGTTTCACTTACCCTCCTCTGGCAAAAAAGTCTCTCTAAGCATCTGGAAGTCCTCCAACACGACTCTATGATCAATGCCTGGTGGAGGCTGACCATAGAGCTGCACTGGATATCCTCCAGATGCCTAGGGAGACTATCTCTTTAGGCATCTGGTGGTCCTCTAGCTCAACTCTATGATCAACTTCTGCCATTGGGTTGTTAACTGTGGTTTCTGTTTATCCACAATAACCACAGGAATAGATCCCACATGGACCGGGGGGGGGGGGGCAGACTGTACTATGCCTTGCTCCCCAATATTTATATGTAATGATGCTGCCATGGAAATTCTCAATCATCAGAGTCAAAAAGCTGGAAGGAACTGAGTGATCAAATCCCAATTTCTTGCTTGAAGGAAAGATTTACAACTCCCAATTAACTTATATTCCTCAGTTCAACAGATTCTCATATAATGTGCCACAAACAGAACAAAGGTCTTTGGAGTTAAGTAATCTGTTTGATGTGAATGCCAACTATCCATTTCAAGGAAAGATAAAAAACCACAGCAACTATTTTAGTAATGTCTAATGTCCAAAAGAAAAGTGAGGGAAAGCTGTAAATGTCTTATGCATCTATTTATGTTCCCAATACCTTCAAGACCTCACAAATGAAGGCAAAAATAAAATCACAACTCTTCTTGAACTGTGACTTTCTTTCACCCTTTTGGACACTATTCAGACACATGTATCAATTTTTCTGCTCACCACTGCAAAGCATGGTAAGATGCAATGAACTCTGCCTTGCCAACAGCACAGAAGGATACAAAGAAGAGCATGACTTGGTGATGGTTGATAGCACCGATGAGCCCCACGATGGCGATGAGAAGCAGGAAGAAACCCACAGCAATGACCCCTCCGATGATGTGGAGGCTGGAAACAATGCCGAAGCCTTTACCCCAGGCAGCTACACCAATCAGCAGCAGCCCGACCAGCTGGAAAGCAAGAAAGATTTGAGGATGGGGGGAAAGAATGGAAGAGTCAGAAGCAGAAAAAAACAAGTGTAACCCTGACGTTTTCCTCCTTTTTAACTAAACATATTAATACACATCCTCAGGCCCTTTGTGTCAATACAGTGGCTACCTTCTTCTCAGCGGCTTCCCTTAGACTATGGAATTCCCTTCCTAGGGATCCAGAATGACCCTCCCTGCCATACTTCCATTGCCAGGCAAAGACTTTTTTATTCCATCAGTCTTTTAAAACAGAAAGTTTTTAAAGAATGGGCTGAGGGTGCTGTACTGTTTTAAATGCAGCTGTTTTAATTTCTTTAAAAATGTTTTGATGGTATTTTATATTTATAAGTGTAGTTTTAAATTATTTTAATACTGCCAATGGTTTAACACAGTTTTAATGTTAACTTTTTTGTTTTATGTGACAGAAATAAAAATCTTAATCATCATTATACAGCCTCTCCTTCAGCTGCTAAAGTGCAGCATACAGCCCTATCAATAAACCAACCTACTTTAGGTATAAGCCAGTTTAATAGGTTTGAACATCTGATTAAAAATTATAAACAGTGGGTTTAGCAGGTTAAGATGTATCTGTGGCTTGATTTTGCGTGAGCTGCTTCCAAAACTTTCTTTGTCATGTACCAACATATTTGTAAAGCAACTGAAAAACATTTTTAAAATAGGTTTTTTAAAAAGAATGTTAACACATTTTATAGTGTTTTGCATGCCCTCAAAAGTCCCAGGACTAAAGAAAACTGGAAAGTAATTCCAATAACCAACCAGAGGAGCTTCTTTCCAAATAAAAGGCAGCCACAAACCCCACCCACCAAGGTTCCATAAAGGACATTGCCAATGCCATTATAAACATAACACAGATTATCAAAATGAGCACAATTAGAAAAAAATAGCTATAGTAAGATGCCTAAAAGGGCAATCAAGTTTACCTTAAGCAATTTTAAATAACCATCAAGAACTCTTCCTGAGACAGGCTTGTACTAGCCTATGGGCCCACAAACAGATTTCTAAGTTTTAGTTTTATCGTATCAATTATTTTGAAATAGTTTAAAAATCCTCTAAGCTTGTGGGTTATAAAGTCAAGTAAGGATAGAAAAGCTGTAGCAAGCCATGTCCAGCTGTGTCAATGACTTGAGAATACAACAGGAGAGGATATTTTATATGTAGGATTATTTGCAGTGTAGGATGATACATTGAGCATTTTCTGCTCAAATGGTCTAATTCTTCCTTAAGATGTGAACTCTTCCTTAAGAGTTTATGTAATACTAAAGGATCTCAAAAATGGAGGCTAACTTTTAGGAATGTTTTAATTTTACAGTGGTCTGTTAGACAATAGTTATTGACACGACATTTAGCAGCAGTTCTGCACACTACTGATACTTTATTGTTTGTATTCAGCCTATACTGGCACCTTTTAGCCATTCAACAGCTGGACCAACGTAATTATGTATCATTTGAGAAAGGTACTTTATTGTTTATAGCTACATTTCCTCCAACTATTAGGAACACTACCCAACTTTGCTTCTAATTACTTTTTGTAACCTAGCACTTGACTTTAGTTTATGTTGACTAGTTTTTCTTAACTTCTGCTTTTACTTGCCAACAAACCTATCTCACTTAATGGTGGAGACAGATTCAGTTAACAGCTAGATTTATAATTTTTCAAAAGTGGAGGGTCAGCAATTGTTTCTTTCATCTCAGTAGTTCTAAGGACAACTGTAGATACAGTCTGAAATCTGCAAAACACTCCTTAGAGCATATAGATTAAAAGTCTACAAATGCTTCCCACATTCCACTTTAAGAGTGTGATTAAATGAAGAGTCCTAGCTTCAGAATCAACCATCTCCCTCTACTTTGTTTAACATCTAGACTGATAATGAGCTCTGGTGACCCTGAAAGCTTGTACTATCTTTTGTGCCATGTGAGTTGGTCTAATATTGCCCTAATACATGTTTGGGACTGTTTTTAAAAAGTGGTCTTCCCAGAGGTTATTCTGCTGTTTTAATCAAAGGTGTCACACTCCTAATAAGCAGAAGGGACTATCCTTCCATCAGCCTAAAAAACCTAGAAAGCAAAAATATGCTGCACTTCAAACTACAAACATTTGACGGTTTTGTACAGTGTACATCAGTGGTTCTGCATCTTTGAACTGTCAGGTGTTTTGGACTTCAACTCCCAGAATCCCTAATCACTGTCCAGAGTTTCTGGGAGCTGAAGTGCAAAATACCTGGTGGACCAAAGGTTGAGAACCACTGGTGTAGATGAACGTAAACTTAGCAAATTCCAGGACTTGTACATAAACATAATTTTCATTTACTACTTGTCTCAGAACTCAAACTCTTGTTAACCTCTTTCCCACATCCTCTAGACAGGCAGCATGCTTTGATTTCAACTTTTGCTTTGCATCTGAATTTCATTTGTTCAGATATTTGCTTGGTATTTTATTTTATTAATAACTATCCTCCTTTTTTGATCCTGAAGGATTCCTGAAACAGCTTATATAATAGAAAATGTAATTACATAAGGTTGCTTCTACCTCTTTTATGATGCTGCTCCAAAGCAATGCTATGTATCACTCTCCTCTTCTCCTCCCCCCCAAAACCCACAGCCTGTTGTTTGTACTGCCTTTTAGTCTAACTCTCCAGACTGCTGACAACTGAACAATCAGTTGCCTTCTGTGTATGCAAGCCCTTCCCTCCAGGACTTGAGGTCTTTCTGCCATCCAAGGGCAAAAAAGAAGGAACAAAACGTTGCAGCTGTGACTCTCATCTATTTTACTCTTACTGTTTGAAAATTGCTCAAGGAAAAGTGCTTCTGAATCATATAAGGGCCAACTTAAAAGAGAAGGTACTTCAGGGTTTGATTCACACTATGCTCAATACAAGGAGAACAGGTCCAAAGAAGGAGATGGTGTGTAGACCAGAAATATGGTCAATGTACTTTAACACAAATTCAACACAGGTTATGCACATCTCATGCCCCCTAAATTGCAAGTCCCAAAGTATTCAAGAGGAAAACAATCTGCAGAGGGAGGAAGGAAAGAATGTTTCCACTGAGGTTCTCTCATATTTGCCATGACAAAGGACTCTCTCCAGCTATGAAGTCAGGTTCATAATTCCCTATTTAATACACTTTAACTAATTACAGATTTTTAAAATGGATGAATGGCTTTTAACCAACCCAGAAAGTGACTCTGCAGATAAGCTGGCAGAGCTAGGCAGACAGGGCACGTTCTTGATTCTTAAGCCAAGGTAAGGAGCTGAAACAGCTTCCAGTTCAATAGTGTCCTTGAACACCCTCCTTTCTTTTCTATAAGTAAATGGTTACCATGCAACCTTATGATGGAAAATCAAAATAATATGCATCAAGTTTCTCAAAACATTAGGGACCATATAATGACAAGGTTTTTTTTTTTTTTTAAAGACAGATGCCTTTGACTGGATTACAACCTGCAAGTGTTGGACATAAGGGTATAAATTGTGGTGGAAACAAGATCTGTTACACATTCCTTAGCTCCCTAGTGATACAGTGTCACATTCAGCTGACATAAACTTTATGTTTGCTTGTTATATGAGAGAACTGATGTGTGTTCATTTGGACTTTGTCCTGAAAGGTGACTTGTCAAATAAATAAAATGTGTGGATGTGTATAAACATATGTATATTGTTCATATTAGTATGCACTTTGATGCCATGCACCACTGGCATGTAGCTGAAATGTTCCTTATCTATGTTATAGAAGAAAATATCCACCTAGTCAATAAGTTGTTATTATATACTATCAAGCTGGCTTTGACTTAAGGTGGCCCCATGAATGAGACACCTCCATGATCTCCAGCCATAAATGACACTGTTCAGGTCTTGCAACTCAGGGCTGTGGCTTCCTTGATTGAATCAATTCACCTTCCATGTGGACTCCCCCTTTTCCTACTGCCTACAGGGACTTCAGCATGAAGGGAAGGAAGGGAAAGCATATGCTTTGTGGACACAGAATACATTCCTCTGGGACAGACTCAAGAGACTAAATTCTGCACCTGGCAACTTTCTTCAATATTCTATTACTCATGTTACTCCTTCCTTCCTTCCTTCCTTCCTTCCATAGCAATCCTATACGTGTTTACCCAGACATAAGAGCTGTGTCCAATACCACTTAATCCCTAGTAAGTATGTTTTGGACTGCATCCTACATTAGCCAACTAATCAGTCTTAGTGCCCTCTTAAGAGTTCTGTTCTTTCTTCCACCCAAGGTCCCAGCACTGTACATTACACTTCATAACAACACATATGTGGTCTCACCACCCATCCTCACATACTCACTATCCATGCCTAACATTTTCCTGGTAATTTTTTTTTCTTGACTTCACTTAACGTGGTCCATCACATACTAGGAAGGATATACTAAAAACATCATTACACAACATGTCCTGCTACTGAAAAAGAAATACTACACTTCTATTAAGAGGTCTTTTACATCACTTCAGGTTATTGCTCATATCTGAAAGCCTCAGAAGACAAGCCCCTCCTGCAGTTTGGCTCAAGCCTATTCCAAACACAGATAGTTTTGCTGTGTTGGTAGCTTTCCAGCCAATTCTGATAAGAGCCACATACCAAAAAGTAAAAAAAATAAGGAGGCAGTAGTAATCTCAGTTTACAAGATTGGTCAGAAAAACAGTAAATAAGCATGGGTGTATGTGCAAGGAGGGTTAGACCTAGGAAAGAAACAACCAACACAAGACTTCCAGTTTCCCACTCCAACCACCTTTTAAAATAAGACATTTTTGCTGAGTAGGTACTACTGCAAACATCTTTTTTCCTATGGCAGTCTGATGGCACAGTGAGACAACATGATCAGATTTAACCACCTTTGCTAAACTCAACTCTTATTTCCAAGGAGAGAACACTCCTTCCTGCTCCACATGTCTTCTCCCATTCCCTTCTGATGCCTGCACCCATCACATCCCAGGGAACAAAATGGGAAGCACACATACTTTTCGGCCTCCCTCTTTCTAATTTAAACACACACAACCACACACAAGAGCCCAGACGGAATAATCCTCTCTCTCCCAGGATGCCTCATCTCACCTACTAGCCTCAATGAATAAAAAAAGAAAAGTGGAGGGGAGGAGGCAGTCTAGCAACACCTTTAAGACTAAATGATTTTTGTTTTAGCATGAGCTTTTGTGGATACCCATCTACTTTTTCGGATGCAATACAGAGTGATATTAACATCTCAGGTGCTTTAAGCAAAGGTATTTAAAGCATATAACCCTGTATAACATCTGATGAAGTGTAATGGAATTCATGAAAGCTCGTGCTAAAATGAAAATCAGTCTTAAAGGTGCTGCTAGATTTCCTTTATTTCAGCTCCCCTTTTTATGCCTCAACAGACTAACAGGGCTACCTCTGTGAAAAGTAACCTCTACGAAGGAGCTGAGGCCATTTTAACTGTCATGACTCTATTCTACAGACTTCTAGGACTTGTAGTTTGTGAGGCATCAGAGTTCTCTGGCAGACTGGGTTGAAATATCTCACCAAACTACAAATTCCAGGATTCTACAGGCTGGAGCCAGGACAGTTAAAGTGGTGTCAAACTGCTTTATTTCTGCAGTGTTTTGTTGTTGTTAGTTGCCTTCCAGTCCACCTCAACATTTGGCAACCCTGTGGATGCGACACCTCCAAGATCACCATCCTCCAATGCTCTGCTTAGGTCCTGCAAACACAGTGTAACATTCATCCGACATAAATTCTATGTGTGCTTGTTATATGAGAGAACTAATGTGTTTTAAGTGTATGAACGCATCTAGCTAGATGTATTTTGTATGGATATGCAGAGGAACTGATGAGTGTTCATTTGGACTTTGTCCTGAAAGGTAGGCCATGTCCTCCCTAATTGAATCCATTCCTCTAGCATGTGATCTTCCTCTCTTTCTACCTCCCTCCACCTTTCCTAGCATTATTGTCTTTCCCCATGATTCATGACTTCTCATGATGTGGCCAAAGTATGACAGCCTCAGTTTTGTCATCTTGGCTTCCAGGGAGAGTTCAGGCCTGATCTGTTCAAGGACCCATTTCTTTGTCCTTTCGGCCATCCACAGTATTCTCAGCACTCTTCTCCAGTGCATATGGCGTTTGCCTTCAAATCATTTCTAACTTAAGTTGACCCTAAGGTGAACTTATCATGGGTTTTTCTGGGGAAGATTTGTTCAAAGGAGGCTGAGAGCATGTGAGCTGCCCAAGATCACACAGTGGATTTCATGGCTGAGCTGGGAATCAAACCCTGGTCTCCAGAGTCATAGTCCAACCCTCAGATCATTACACCACGCTGACCTAAGTGTGTTACCCTCACCCTCCTGTATCCCTCACCCCAACCCCAGTCCCCCCCCCCCCATAGGGCCAACAGTGGCCCTGATCTAGGCAAGCCTCCCCACTCACACAGCCCCCTTCTAGCCTTGGCCTGCCTCTCTGCCCCTCTTCCCAGGATGAACAACCTTTTCCAAGACAGCCCCCTCCCCCTACCATCTGAACTATGACCAGGGACAGAAGATGCAGGCCTATGACTAACATCTTCCATGTCTTCCTCCTATTTGCCTGATGAAGTCAGTATGACTTCAAAAGCTTGCAACATGTAATTATGCATTTTGGTTGGCCCCATAAAGGTGTCATGGTTTGGATGTGACTGCGTCTGATATATGGCCAACACAGCCAGCCCTAGAACCTTTTCCAAGGCACATCTTACATTCCAACCCTCTGTCCAAGCCTCCTCCTTTCAGGCTTCTGTCCAAGAGGAATCCCAAAAGATCCTCCATTTTGAGCATGACCAAGAAACATGGATAGTGAGAGGAGTGTCTTTGGCTCTTCTTTGGCCATGCCCTCCCCCTCCCAGTGCCCGGTCCTCCTTTGCAGCCAGGACTCCTGGTCACCAAGGTCCAGGAGTCCTTTATGGCTTTTCAGAGGCAGGGATTTATAGTCATGGGAGAAGAGTCTTTGGCTTTTCTCTGGCCATGCCCTCCATTTCCCCTGAGTCTCCTCCACTTCTTTCATGGGGCCTTGTCCCCCTCTGAGGCTGGGGCCCCTGTCCCCCTGGCCCTTCCCTTCCTCTTCCAGCCCTGCCTCCCTGGGGCCCCATCCTCCTCCATCTCCTCCTGGGCCCAGCCTTCCTCCTCTGGCCCACACTCACCACATAGACGACGTTGAGGGCGCAGAGCGCATTGCGGGAGCAGGCGAAGCCCCCGCAAACCATGGTCCCAGCAGCGGGAGAAGGAAGGGCCCTTCAGCCCGACCCGCTCCCAGGTGTCTATATATACAAATGAATACTTTAACTAACTCCCTCTCCGACACAGAGGGAGGCGGCGGCGGCGGCGGCGGCCAAGGGTCCTACCCCCTTTAAACCAAAGCCCTCCTCCGCCGCCACTGCGCCTGCGCGCTCCTCTTTCTCGGTCGGCTCGCCTTACTACTACACAGGCCGCCCCAGGCGCATGCGCAAACCCTGCCCATAACGAACGCTTTCTCATCCGGGCACTTGGTACCAAGGGAGTGAGTGGCGGAAGAGAAGCACCCAAGCAGGGCCGGAAAAACATGGCGGAACAGCCGACGAGACCCCGCCCACCACCTGGATGACTTCCGCTTCCGGGTCGTTTTAAAAAGTCTCGCGCGCAGGGTTTCTATGTGAAATAAGAGATAATAATGATGTTTATCACACTATGCTCTTAAAGAGGTACTATTCCAGTGTGACTCCTCTAGC